>NC_047105.1:80516314-80816314 GCF_902500255.1 Thalassophryne amazonica
TTTTAGCATAAAATATACTGAACAAAAGCTCATTATGTGCATAATTCCCCAAAACAAGTTTTTGTGGCATTCCAGTCAAAACAGACTTTTCATTCTTTAAAATAATAGAAGCGGGTTTTTAAAAAAAATAACTGTCTTCCATAATAAGCAAATAATAAATAAATAATAAACTAATTGTAGCCCAAAATTTTCAATGCTATCATTCAAATTTATGTTAGAAAAAAATTATTTTGTTGAGCTGGGGGGCGGGGGGTTCCACAAGGGACCCACTTCTGGCCCATGGCCTAGAATAGATTAACATTCCACTTCTGAATCAGTAAATTACATAATTCAGTCCCTGAAGAACCAATGCCTTGTTGCATTAAGAGAGGGACTCCAAAACTAAAATAATTTCCATCTTGCAACTATTATTTTAAAAAATTTTACATGGAAACAAAGTAGACATTCAGGCAATGTCCGATTTTCAAAACGCATGACTATTCAAGAACATCCAGAAACTGAGTTACATGCAAAACCTTCCGAAAAATATGAAATGGCATAATTCTGAGTTAAATGGGGAAAGGGTGGCTGCATTTCAAGTACACCTGAAGAATCTCGACGTACTGTTGCATCTAAGAGCAGGAAGATTCCAGAGGAAAATTTTGGCTCTTAAGTCACATTCCTTCTTTGGAGCCATCCTAAAAATATCCATGGTACTACAAGCAACTGTACACACTGGGACCACGGTCCCAAGCTTTTTAAGATTTGGGCTTCTTTCCTCAGTGAAATGAGTCTGCATGCATACAGACTCATATCATTGAGGGGAAAAAAGCCCAAATTAACATCCAGGAAATAAACTTTTGGTCTAAAGGTTTAAACAGAACCGCAGAGTGACATTGTCCACCTTTAACAGAGCACTTTATCACCGCAACACCCACCCAAAAAATTAAAATAAAATCTGTCGACATGATCAACTGTAAACTTTCTTCAAACTAATCATGTACATTTTCGACCCATCTGACACTCATGCAGTGGGTTCGGCGACAGATGATATTCAGCACACATTTTTTTTTGAGTCTGATCCAGAACATGTTTGCTTCCGTTGCCTCACCTAAAATGTTAAACCCATTATAAGGGAACTATTCAAACTGGGCTAATTCAGTGATTTATTGAGACAATTTATGGTGCAGGTATTTCAGGGCAGATACATAGACCAATGCACACTAATAGAATCCTCTGCCTGTTGACTTAAGAGCATGGTTGCATAAATTTCAGTAAAATTCCCCCACGCTACATGGAGAAAGTCTAGTCAGAATTTTGCCCAGGCCCGTCTGTTAGTGGCAGTCAGTGGAATTAGCCATTATTACTCCAGCAGAGGTATGAACTCAGAATGACCTTCAAGTCTTTATAATAACACACTGCAATGCTGACATGGGTGACCCTCTGCAATCTGCATTGCTATAAAAACCTGATGTATATGAATGTAGTGGACAAGTCCACTAGCACAATTACAGCAACCAAAATTCATGGATATAAAAAAACGTGTGACAAGCTGTACATTATTGGGTGACCTTTGCAGACAAGAACCTCTACATAAATGCACCATGAGTTACTATACAGTACCTGGTACAGCCACAAGAGAGAAGCAAAACACAAATACAAGTGCTCTCCATGGCAGGGGTGGTGGGCAAGTGGTTAGTGCACTTGGTTTCAGTGTGGAAGGTTCGTGGTTCAAACCTCACCCCTGTCACATCTCTCTATGTAATGTGGAGTTGTGTCAGGAAGGTCATCTGGTGTAAAACTTGTGCCATAATCAATATGGAGACCCACCTTGGATCTGCTGTGGTGACCCCTAATGAAAACAAGAGAGCAGCTGAAGGAACTTACTTTTTACAGGTGCTCTCCATCACAAGGTTAGAGGCTCTTTGAATGAGCAGTTTGAGTTTTTATTTCACTGCAATCTGCTGATCATTTGAGTTCCTCTGCCAATACCCAATCAGTGAAACAACTGCTGTTAACTACAAACCAATGTCTTTTGCCAATGCCCCCACCCCACCCCCTCCAAAACAAACAAACAAAAAAGTATAAACTCCATGTGCTCATTCATGGGGGCTTTACAATATATGTAAATCAAAACTGAATTATTTTCTTGATGGAAAGATCAGTGTCCATCCCATCAATGACAAGTGTCTCCTACCCCATAAGCACAGGGGTGGGCAACTTGTTCCATAAAGGGCCAAGAGGGTGCAGGTTTTCTTTGCAGCCACTAATTCCACCAGGTGATTTCACTGATTAATATCACTTTGAGCAGATGGAATCAGTTAATCAGTGAAATCACCGGTGGAGTCAGTGGCTGCAAAGAAAACCTGCACCCTCTTGGCCCTTTCTGGATCATGTTGCCCACTCCTGCCATAGCAGCTACATCAACACAGTGATTCACATGATTCCATTCAAATTCATGATGCAAAAACTATGACAAACATTCTGTCCTGATTAAATTGGAAGTTGAAAAGACTTGACAGATAGCACCAGGGGGATAATGTTCAAATAATCATTTGGAGATAATATAGACATTTTTGGTAAGAAAAATGTCAGTAGGTTAAAAAAGACAAAAACAAAAAACCCTTAAATCAGCAGAGTGGTCGACCTGGGAGGTGCATTTCTTTGGCTCATCTAATGTAGAATAGCGTCACTAACATTCAAATAACAGT
Organism: Thalassophryne amazonica; assembly: GCF_902500255.1. Classification (NCBI taxonomy): domain Eukaryota; kingdom Metazoa; phylum Chordata; class Actinopteri; order Batrachoidiformes; family Batrachoididae; genus Thalassophryne; species Thalassophryne amazonica. Next base: position 80,519,005 of record NC_047105.1, read on the forward strand.
ACAGCTGCAGAAAAACACTTTAAAATGGGCAATACAACATAATCATTTAAACCCAGTCAAAATTGTTTTCAGGTCTTCAAGTGAAGTAAATCATGTCAGGATGATAAATTTTTCACCCTGTTAAACCAAAAATCTTTCACAAAGTGACTCTAAAGTACTTTGTCAGAAGTTTAACATCCAATAAATATGCATTGGCAGTATGATTGAAATGGTTTTTGTTGTTAAAAAGAAAAATCACTGCCTTATGAGTGGGCAATATATTCAGTTATCACTGAAGTCATTCATGGGAACATAACAGTCTAGTAGTTAAAGCAGAGGATCTTTGGTTCGATTCCTCGTCAGACCAGAAAAATCACTAAGGTATCTTGGGCAAGGACCTTAATCCTGAAGGTGCTCCCTGTGTACAGTTGAGCGCCTTGCACAGGAGCATGTTGACACTGGGGTGTGTGTGAGAATGGGTGAATGTGGCACACTAAAGCCCTTTGGAGCAAAGCGCTACACAATTAGTCCATTTACCATCTTACTATCGTGTATAATTTGAAATATGATGCACATTTCTCTGTGGCAAACAGAAACTAGCCAAATGAAGATATATACAGCAGGAACATGTATCACTGCACCTGAAACAATATATGGTATTGGGACAACACCTATAATGGACTATTTGGCAGTATGTTAGATCCACTGGCAACACCTAATCTTTAAGTAACACAGCAAAGAATCAAAGGAGAGGAAGAGTGTGTGATGTGTTTGATTTTGGCACTAGATAGTGAAGTGTTTCTTCGATACTTAAAGATCTTTCTCCAACCTCTAATTTTTTTTTTTTTTGATTGTTTTTACTTTCCTTAACTTTGATCCTACTGTAGTTGCTCTGTGTTTGGTTCTCTAAGAATAATCAGCTGGAATTTTTTAAAGTAACTGAATGTTCAAAGTCTCGTCTCATGACTATCTATCCACTATCATTTGTTATTGGTAAATCGGATGGCAAAACAGCAGGATTCTTTGTGAAATATTCTGCTGTAGCAAAAATCGAAGAGAAGAAAGCTCTCATGTGTAAGGTGAAGATGGGTATTGTGGATGCCACCAGTCCATGAGCCTCACACTATGTACAGGATCGAGCACCACCTGGGTCCCACCCTGATCCCCTCTCCATTTCCCACGCTGGAGTGGTGAGTCCTGGAACACCAGACGGACGCGGTGGTGACGCATGTCTGTGCTGACATTGATTGTGAACTGTGAGAAAAGCAAAGACCACAGGAAATTATGAGATCAGACCACAGTCGAAAATACTGGTAGGGTACGTAGTTTTAAGTTAGTGCAACTTTAAAGTGCTTTCAAAGATTTAATGCCATTTACTGTGAAGTGTGCATCCTTGCACTCCTTTGCAACATGCAAAAGAAAATATTTATACTTATACACTGCAAATTGTTAAACAATTTATATTTCATGCACACTCTTTTTAACAGTGTAACAAGTAGTATAGAGTTCAAATGTGATTAATACGAAAGATTTTTCATATTCCAAGTTAAAAGAAAAAAGAGCAATGATACACACTGCGGTTCATTTTTTTACAGCATAACATTCAGTCATAGTCCAAACTTTACCTTTTTGGAATCGTTAAGATCAGACAAATGATGTGGTATATTTTTCAACATGATTGGAGCATTTTTAAATTTTGACCTCTGTGTAATTCTTCACTGACCCTTACCTGGCTATAGCTACCCCCCTGGGATGGCTATCATAGATTTTTGGGGAAGCCATTGTTCACTAAGGCTGGTTTAGTTCCCTTAAGTGGTACCGATTAGGTCAAAACTGATGACTCGCTCATGGACTCATGTCCAAACAACAGTCACTTAAGCCTCATTTACACCGAGCGGTCCAGGTCAGTATGGAAGGGTTAAGCATGGCTTGCCTTTCCGCTGCCAACAGTACGCTTTCTTTGGTAGGTGGAGTATGGTAGACTGACATGCACGTCATCAAGAATGCGTTACAAGCTGTCAGACACCCCTGCCCCCTCCACATGGAAAGGGGTTTAAGCATATCTGCATAAGTGTTATATCGAAATGGTGTTTCATCCACACAGATTATTCATACTTTTTTTGGTCTTGGTGGATCATTTGTAAGATTTATTTTCATCATAAGCAGAATGCTGAAGAGATGATGGATAGCTGTGTTGAACATTGGTGTGAATGAATGGAGTGCTGGGAGGCTTTCACCTTTTAAAATAAGTAATTTTTTCTTCTTGTTGACAAGACAAAGCGCTGGCATTCTCAGGTTCAGGAATACAAAGGCACCCGGAGCAGACAAACAATTAGAGACTTCTTTAAAAATGTTGTGTTCAATCAGTAATTTCCACAACAAGGTATTTCCAGACGTCGTCTCCCAAAATGAGGGCGTCTTATTTGGATAACAGTTTTCGTCAGGCTGTCAATATGAATCCAGTTTAAACTACACAACAGGTAAGACTTTTTCTGTTTACTCAGTGTGTGAATGGTTTTAATATTTGAAACAGTATAAGTTGGAGCTGTATGAATGGTCACGTGGGACCTGTACTGAAAAGAACTATAGGGTCTGTAGATGTTATACTGCACCTCTGTATTTATCTGAACCATCCTGAATAAAGATATATTTATTATTATTGTGTCGTTTCGTAGTGTAGCTTTAGCTTTTGCTGTTGAGCCAATCAATAAACAGCAGTGGGTTAGCGCTTCCCTTTTGTTACTGGCTTATTATTGTGGTACTTCAAGAGAAGGGTTCCAAAACCACATCTAACAATGTGTCTCAAGGATGAAGGCCTGGATGGCACCAGGACCTGATATGATCCACACCTACTGGCTGAAGCAGCTAACAGCACTCCATGTGCACCTGGCAGCACAAATGGGTGGGCTATTAACAGCAGGTACTCACCCAGGCTGGCTAACATGGGACAGAACAATCCTGATCATGAAGGACCCCACAAGGGTACGACATTCTCAAACTATGGGGAAATTACCTACCTAACCACAACATGGAAATGCCTCTCAGGCATCATAGCAACCAAGCTGGCACACAGTAGGCACATGAGTCAACACATGATCACAGCTCAGACGGGCACTGGAAACAATACCAGAGGGTCAAAGCACCAGCTACTGGTTAACCAAGTAGTACAACAGGACTATAAGACCAAGCAGACCAACCTGAGCACAGGCTGGATTGACTACAAGAAACTATACGATGCCTCACATAGATATTTGAGTGCTTGCCACTATACAAGGCTAACAGTGCACTGATAACCTTGATCAAGAACTCAATGGGACTGGATGATGTCATAGGAGGCCAACACCAAGGTAATCACACAAGTCACCATCAAGTGCGGAATATACCAAGGTGATGCACTGTCCCTGCTGCTGTTCTGCATAGGCCTCAATCCCCTCAGCCAACTAATCACAAGGAGTGGATACGGCTATCGATTCAGAAGTGGAGTGACCGAGACACTGACTCACTGATTCACCTCACCAGAGTAAGAATCTACAGCAAGGATATCGGACTGGGTTATCATTCAGACTGGATAAGTGTAATCAAATGGTGGCAAAGAGAGGGAAGGTGATCCAGACTGAGGGGTTGGAGTTGCCAGAAGGCAGGACACGAACATAAAAGGACAGCTATAAGTACCTGGGAATCCCTCAAGCCAATGGGAAGTATGATGAAGATGCAAGAAGGTCAGTCATAGCGAAATACCTCCAGAGGGGAAGAAGGGTGCTGAGAAGCCAACTTAATGGTAGGAATAAGATCTGATGAATTGTAGTTTACCCGAAAAATCACGTCTTATTAAATAAAGCTTTTTTGTATGGGAGTGCTGTGGTGGTGCGGAATATTCTATTTCAATTTTAGGAATAAGATCTGAGCCATCAAAACATACGTCCTAACAGTCACCAGATACCCAGCTGGGAAAATAAGTTCACCATAAGAGAAGATACGAGGTCTATTAGATAATAGACCGACCCTTTTATTTTTTTTTTAACTATATGGATTTGAATGACGTGCGATTACACCAATCATGCTTGAACCCTCGTGCGCATGCGTGAGTTTTTTCACGCGTCGGTGACGTCATTTCCCTGTGGGCAGGCCTCGAGTGAGATGTGGTCCCGCCCTCTCGGCTGAATTCCTTTGTTTCACACGCTGCTCGAGACGGCGCGCGTTGCTTTATCAAAATTTTTTCTGGACCTGTGAGGAATATCCGAGTGGACACTATTCGAGAAATTAAGCTGGTTTTCGGTGAAAAGTTTAACGGCTGATGAGAGATTATAGGGTGTTTCTGTCGGTGTAAGGACTTCCCACGGAGCGGGACGTCGTGCAGCGCTTCCAGGCGCCGTCGTCGGCCTGTTTCGACCTGAAAACATCCTAATTTAAGGCTTAATTCACCCAGGATGTCGTGAGAGAACAGAGAAGATTCAGAAGAGGCCGGCATGAAGACTTTATGCGGACATTCCACTGTTTAAGGACATTTTTTAATGAAAGACGTGCGCGTAAATTCGCCGAGTCTTTTCCGTGACAACTCGGCGAATCTGTGTGCGCCGCGACAGGAAAAAAACCTCCGTGTTGAAAACCATTTGTAAAATTCAGGCGGCTTTTGATGGCTTTCAACAAGTGAGTAACTGAGAAATTGTTTAACAGCTTGGGCATGTTCCAACTTGCCCGTTAAGGTTTCCAACGGAGGTGTTTTTCCTGTCGCGACCCCCCGCGGTTGGGTCCGGCCCGACATGCGACTCTGCCTGCACGTTCTTTCATTACAAAATGTTCGTTAACAATGGAATGTCCGAATAAACTCCTCATGCCGACTTCTTCTGAAAGTTCTCTGTTCTCTGACGACTTCCTGGGTCAACAGAGCCTGAAATGTGGAAGTTTTCAACTTGAAACGGCGAGACGCTGCCGCCTCGAAGCGCAGATCGCCGTCAGGCGCCGTGGGCCGTCCTTACAGCGACACTACCAGACCAAAATCTCTCATCAGCCATTAAAATTTTTTACCGAAAACCAGCTGAATTTATCGAATGGTGACCACTCAGTTGTGCCTTACAGTTTTGAAAAAATTTTGATCAAACAAAGCAGCAGTCTCTGAGCCATTCCTAAACAATGAAAAAAATCGACGAGAGGGTGGGCGACTCCTCACTCAAAGACTGCCCACAGGCGAATGACGTAACCGACAGGCGTGAAAAAACTCTTGCATGCCCACGAGGGTTCAAGCATGTCTGATGTAATCACACGTGATTCAAATCCATATGGTTTTTGAAAAAAAAGAATAAGATCGGATACTTTTCTAATAGACCTCGTATATGCCACTGGTGTCGTAGAGAAGCTTGAATCTTCCACTGGACTAGGTTGCTTGACGCGAGGATGTTTCGCTTCAAATCGCAGAAGCTTCCTCAGCTAAAATTCTTGCTCTGGTAGTCTGACTTCTGTCTCGACTCTTGTAGAGAAGAAGCTGAGGAAGCTTCTGCGATTTGAAGTGAAACGTCCTCACGTCAAGCAACCCAGTCCAGTCGAAGATTCAAGCTTCTCTACTATGGAAACCACCTGGACAACTGAGAGCCTACACAGAAACATTGCCACTGGTGTCAAAACACAAAAACTCCTCACAATCCAAGGAGGTCTCCAGCCCAAAGTGGAGCAATATGAGGCTCTATGAGCAAGAGAAAAAGGGAGAGCAAGGATTAGTGAGTGTCAGAGCCACAATCCAAGATGAGACAAGGAGCATCCATGAATACATCAGAAAGATGACACCCCCGCCGAGATCAGTTGCTACAAGAATGCCTCAGACAGCTGAAGACAGATGTGATAAGGAAGAGGAAAAGATATCATGGAAGACCAAGTGCCTCCATGGGATGTACCATCGACAGATAAAAAGATAAAGGTAGTGGCTGACATCAAGAAGTCCTACCAGTGGCTGACCGGCCTAAAGGACAGCACAGAGGCTCTGATGATGGCAGCACAAGAGCAAGCCCTATGCACCAGATCTATAGAGGCAAGAGATGATCACAGCCAACAGGACCCAAGTTGCAAGATGTGCAGATGTGCCCCAGACACAGACCAGCACATAGTAGCAGGATACAAGATGTAAGCTGGGATAGCATACACTGAGAGGCACAACCAAGTGTTGGGAATCGTGCGCAGGAACATCTGTGCTACATACGGATTAGAAGTCCCCAAGTCCTGATGGGAGACACCACAGAAGGTGGCTGAGAACGACAGGGCTAAGGTCCCGTGGGACTTCAAATTCCAGACAGACAAGCAGCTTCTGGCCAACCAACCAGACATAGTGGTGGTTGACAAGGGAAAGAAAACCACAGCTGCAATCGATATGGTAATCCCAGCTGACAGCAACATCAGAAAGAAGGAGCAGGAGAAAAATCAAGAAATGCCAAGGGCTGAAGGAGCAACTGGAGTAGATGTGAAAGGTAAAGTCTAAAGCGGTCCCAGTGGTAATAGGAGCTTCCCCGTCAGTGCAGGAGGAGTGATTCCCCCCCAGCCTGCTGTGTCTAAATGAAACAAAGGATAATAGTCAGTCATCCTTTGTTTGATCTGGTAGAACTGCAGCTTCTACCCATACAGATTGCGATCGGAGTCTCTACCAGTAGAGATTGCAATGTCAAAGTAGTTCTCAGAGAAACTTGCAACTAAAGTTACATTATTGAGTTTTAAAACCAAAATTTTTGAAAAAACTCCATTTCACATATTTGAAATACACAATGTTTGATGATGCAGAACTACAACACTATTTTAATTGCTGAAAATAGCAAAAATATTACTATGACTTCCCAATTTATATTTCATGACATTTCTGATCAATGTTTACTTTTTTCAAGTATAGTTGGTTTCTGTTGTTGCAAACTCTACTGGTAGAAACTCTGATCCAAATGTTGTCAAAGTGGTACTCAGAGTAAGTTAAGGCAAAAATGGAGTTTCTACTGGTAGAGACTCCGATCACAATCATAGTTTCTACCTTGACACACACACACAGTAAAACTCTCATATAGTAGATTCAGGTGGACCAGCCAATTTTGTCTGTTATAACGAAATCCGCTATATGTATAAAATGGACAAAATCCGTTATATGTATGTAACAGATTATACAGGTACAGTCAGCAGGCACTGAATGATCTAAGGGAATCCCCAGCACCACCAATTAGGCTTACGTATTTCCTTGATTAAACGCCTACCCTTGAATAGGGGCCCACCTCATTTAATGTTCGGATCAAAAATTTGTCTGACAAAAATAAACGCCTGCCTTAAATAAGCGCCGGGTATTATGTGCCCATTCTGAAGGATTACATTTGGTCAAGTCATTCTTTTTCTAAATCAGCTGCAAGTACCTTAAAACCCTAAAGCCTGATTTATGCTTCTACAATTCCATAACTCTGTCGCCATCCAGGGTTTTCATGTATCCCATAATCCCTTGCGTGCCAGAGAGTCGCTGCACTCAAAACAACATAGAGAATCCACATGATGACAATTGTAAATGAATATTATACTATAAAAATGTATTTTTTATGCTTTTCATCATGTTAATAACTGCTGCATGATACCAACTGAAAACTTGCTAAAACAATTATAACAAATATGCGTGGAATTTAATAAACGCAAACCGAATTTCAGACATATTATATATATTAGTCTGGAACAAAGAGGACAAACAGTGTTTTAAAGAACAATAATCAAGACGTTAAAGAGAAAACTTCACTTTCCCCCAGAACGACATGATCAGGAAGCGAGCGCAGCTCACAGCAGCTCCCATTAAAAATAACGGAGAGACAGCCTGTGATTCTCGCATGTTTACATGAAACAAACGCAATAACAATGTCTAAAAACCCAGAGAATATCTTCATGAGAGTTTTAGGTACAATATAAAAACAGTTTTATGTTGCGATGTTAATGCTGTTGTCCGTGTGCAATTAAAGTGCAGCGTGATCAGAGCGTCTCAATGTAGTTCTCAATGTTACTGAGATCTCGCAGCGTGGCGACCTCTCCAAGGTTTTGCGGGATTTCAAACCTGAAAAGGGTGGCTGCAATGACGTTGACGTGCGCATGACCCTTTAAAAGTTCCCCCGTTGCGTCTTAATGCAATTTAACACAGGAACACTTTTTTTCTGGATCAATTTGTCCTTCAAGAGCTCCACTTCTTCATACAATCATCGACCTCCAAACCAACACTACGGCACATGTAATTTTCCTCCATGAACTGCGGGTCATCTGAGCGTCATTTGACTTTGTGTTGTAAAGTTGGTCATATTTGTTGGTGGTTGCCTTTGGTTCTCCACACAAAGGGATATGTGTGAAACTCAACACCATATTACAGTGCATGCAGCAAGCAGCATTTTGTTAATAACCATCTCCCCTGAATTACGCCCCAGATCTGAGCACGGTTTGAATAAACATAAACAGCTAGGCTTTTAATCAAAGAAATACAGTACACACATTCAGACTGCTCTGTCCGGTACATGTGAAGGATTTTTAATGGAAATGCATTGAAATGGGATGGTACGTTCTGTCCAATGTGAGTGAAAATCCATTATACAAAATCCGGTATATACAGTGTTTATTGCATGGAAAACCATACAAAAACATTGGGACTTCTGCTTTTGTTCAGTGAGTGCAAAAATCCGGTTTATATGATGACAGTTTAGGCAAGTTTTACTGTGTGTGTGTGTATATATATATATATATATATATATATATATATATATATATATATATATATATATTGAGAGAGAGAGAGAGAGAGAGAGAGAGAGAGAGAGAGAGAGAGAGAGAGAGAGAGAGAGAGAGAGAGAATGTTGTTTTTATACATACAGTATCTACTAGCTCCTTTTTTGTGTTATTTCTATTCTGCTTGTTGACCTTTTTTGTTTAAACTATGCTGTAGAAACTGCAACTTTCCTTCTTCCAGGTGGCTTAATTTTGGATGTCTGATGCTTACCTTTCATGTTTACTTTAAAAAGAAGTCAATATGACAATAAATCTGTCGTTCACACCACTGTGCAAACTTTGTAGTTAATCCGCAAGTACAGATCAAGTACAGATCACAGCTCAATTACGGTCTGTTGCACCACTACTTTCACAAACCAGTGGGTCATGTGACTTGAAGCATTATTAAATTATTTAAGAAAGTTTGGATTTAAACTTATTAATTGTGATCTATTTGATGGAATGTCAGGCCAAGAAACTCTTGCAGGTTACTGGTCCAATGGTCTGGTTGTTAAAAAGTTAATGTCAAACTATGCGAAGACATAAACAAATCTTGTGTGCAAACTAACCTTAAATCAACTCTGAAGGCCAGCTCAAATAAAAATAAATCTCATGGTAATCCTTTGATTTAATGCACTAACCAATGTGAGGGTCATGCCCATGACCACAGGGATGAAGATGAAGTTGAGGGTCGTGACCTGAAGCACGTAGCAGTCCGAGTCTGGGTTCATGTGGACCTCTTTGTACTGCCTGGGCATGAGCAAGGACTTTGTACCACCATTCTTCCAGTGTCCTTGCTGTGGCAGAGATTATTTGGAAAAAATACAAAAATAGCCAAGATATCAACAGCCATAACAGGACAATCGTAACTTTGCACAAGCATATCATTTTCATTAAGAAATATCACTTTGAAAAAAGTTTTTACCTGCTTCATAAACTTAAAGTTGAATTCCCACAAGGTCTCTGATCGGGTTCCTGAGACCTTTTTGATGCCAAAAAGTAAACACTACAAGAAGAGAAATTAAATATAGAGAAATGATGTTTTGACAGTGGTGACCATATTGTTTCTCTAAAGACCATATGAAAATGAGAAAGCCAAAAATACCTATCTTTTCCCTTCGAACATGGATGTGTCAAACCATTTATTATGCAGGTCTGATAATTTAATCATCAACTCTTGCCTCTGATAGTTAAAACAAGCAAGGTCTGATGCAACTATAAAAGCAATGTTTCCCTATTTCTTATCTACCAATTTTTCAATTAGTAAATTTCCTTCAACAATAGAATATTTCCAAGCTATAATTGGTGACTGATGACGCATCTACCTTGGAATTAAGCAGGGTTGTAGGTGTGGCTTCTGGCAGGGCAGGAATTCTTGAGACTCTTGAAGAAAATGGCTCATACAAATGGAATAAAGAGCGAATCACACGGGCCCGTAGGCAGTGCATCCTGTCAACAGAGTCAGGCTGGAGACGAAACGGCAGATCAACATCAATCTTGTAGTGCCTTCAGAAAAGAGGATTGAAAAGTTAAGAGAAAGAAAACATCAGTTCCACAACATAGCCCATTGAAATTACTACATCCTTTTTTATTATTACACAACATGCACATTTCCTTCTCTGAACCCAGGGAATGAATTCAGTTTGATTCACTCTACCCATCATTTCCAACAATTTAATATAAGCCAAAACCAAATTATCTAAAAAGAAATACAAAAACCATTAAAAAAAAACCTTGCTCAAAAGATTCCTAGTGTAGACACTGTACACAATCACATTAAAAATTAATTACTGCTGATGGCAGACAAATTGTTGAAAAGAAAAAAAAAAAAAATCTCACTTTCTGTAGAGCCTTGTCCAAAAAACTGCTGTGCAGGTGACCATCCAGGCGTTCTTACAAATAAGTGCAAATCGACACACGTCTTCTGGCCGGATATAGGACGACAAAACTAACCAAATGTCCACTGGATATTCTTCTCCATCACTGCTCTCACTGCTTTCTGCATAAAAATTGTCACACACAAAAAAATATTTCTATTCCATATCCAACTTATTCTATACAAATGAAATGACAAAACAATACCTTTTCTCCTCTTGTTTTTCTTTTTGCGTGTGAGTTTAGTTTCATTTTCTCCATTTTCATCGAGGTGAAGTTCATCACTGCTGCCCAAATCCTCTCCATTGACACTCCGTGCAGACGAGAGAACTTCTTGTACAGCACCCTGAGAGGCTTCCAGACTGCACAGTAATTTAACTGTAACACAGTGTTTGGATAACCTAAATTACCTTTTCAAATTGAGTGAACATGGTATATACACCATCATTCACTTACCTTCTTTTTCAACTGCATTAACAACAGCCTTTTTCACCCTCCCTGACTTCACAATGGCTGGATCAGCATTAGCATAATCAGCAACAGTCACTACAAGGAATTCAAATGAATTACCATAGTGTTATCCTGCTTCAATGTCACCTGCTACGAGCTTGACCACAGAAATACTCCCTTTTCACTTTCACCAAGTATAAAAGTGCAGCACCTTTACCTTTGATTTATAGTAATGTATAACAACACACACACAAAAATAAAGGGTAATACCCAAAAAACAAAAATCACTTGTTTCCATTGCGGCCCTTGGTATCACAGACAGAATAGGATGTGGGGAAAAAACTGCAAATAATGTACGCAATCCAAATAAACTGATAATAGGTAGAGATTACAAACAGAAATAGTGGAGTACATTCTCTAGTTCTCAATATATTAAGACTATTTTCTTTAATGTGGACCAATATATTAATGTTTGCACTTGTTATTTATTGGTTTTAGTTTATATCAAATGGATTTAACAGGTTTGGGCTTCAAATTTAACAATAAAGCTTTGAGCAATTGATTTGAAGTAAATATGCTCTCACAACCAGCTTGGGACATCAGTCGCCTATTATCAACATATGACTTGATCAGTGGATTTTCTCAGTGGTGGGTTTATGAAACCTTGCTCACCCACCCTTGTCCTAATAAAATTACACACATATTGGTCAGTTTAGCTTCCTGAGTTGGAGTAAAAAAGTAACTCCACAATCAAAAAACTGAAAACTTGAATAGGAATAATGGCACCTGCAGGTTTCTGTCATTGAAAAATAATCTGTTATATCGTGTTCTATGTTTTGCTCAGATCCACACCTTCTGATAAATGAGTTAAGCCTTTTCACAGTCTTGCTCGCTTCAGGGTCTGATGTGCAAGGTCAAAGAGCAAGAGCCGTAAACTGCAGTCTTGAGGCATCATGACTGACTGCATTGGCAGCGAAAATGACAGAGACTTTGATTATTTTTCCCGATGGAGTGTTGATTCCTTGAAAGATTTTTGTGAAAATGTGGTATTGGTGTCCAAGGAAGAAAAACTGAAGCTTATGCTGCACACGAACTGAAAACTGAGGTTTTGCCCGACTCGACCCACTGCTGACTCCGAACCCAAGTCAGGCTGGCTGAATGATAAGAGACGGTATGACTCGATGGCACTGCCGCACAATTCGCAGGTCCAACGCGACCTGCTGGATGTCGTGCTGTGTGCCACCGGATGCTGTGTTATATAAAACAATTATTTTGTAGCAGATTAATCATTTGCTCTCAGAGATTGGCTGATAAAACTACCTCTAATTGCTCCGGAAGCACAGAGGAATTTTCTCCAGCAGCTTGTCTTGTGCGCTTCTTGGGGTGGAGAAAGCATTTGGAATAATCTCAAAGGTAATTATTTGTAATATTTATATTGTAATGTCTTGGTTAAACAGTTGGATTTTCACTCCTTCTTATAAGCATCTGTAAAAATATGTTTATTATGGATTTAGACCGTTGTTTCACTGACTGACCGAGCATCTGTTTACGTTATTACACATCTCAACCTTTGAACCAACGTGGTCGCGCATGCGCATTCCCAAAAACAGTTCAGTGTTTCAATGATTAATAGTGCAGCAGATAACTGAAACAATCTTTCAAATGGTGATACAAACACCAAATTTGGCACACATATTCTTTAAACATTACTCTTTTGAGAAAGCAGACTATCCACTTGATTGTTCAATAGGTGGCCAAGTAGGGGTCAATGAAGAATTACACAGGGGTCAAGATTTATAAATGCTCCAATCATATTGAAAAGTATACCACATTATTCATCTGATCATACAGATACCAAAAAGGTATAGTTTGGACTATCTTTGATTGAATGTTATGAAGTTATGGGGTAAAAACAGCATAAATGTACCAACGGTCAATCTCAGTTTGTACAGGGAGCCAAAGTTAAGGTTGCTCCAATTTTGGTATAAAGTGATGCAAATTATTGGTTGAGTGAATAGGGTTTTAAAAAGGAATAGTTTGCACCATGTGTCGTACTTAGTTATCATGTTACAGGGTAACATATGTCATATGCCATAGAATCCAATGGACGTTGACATTGTTTGACCTTTACTTTTGACAGTAAACATTCAACACGGTGAAATCTATTTAATTTATTAATCCTATTAGCTCAACCAATAATTTGCATCACTATTAACCAAAATTGGAGCAACTTTAACTTTGGCCTCCCGTACAAACTGAAATTGAACTTTGTCGCTGTTTTTGCCCCATAACTTCATAACATTCAGTCAAAGATAGTCCAAACTATACCTTTTTGGAATCTTTATGGTTGGACAAATAATGTGGTATAGTTTTCAATATGATTGGAGCATCTTTTAATTTTGATCCCTGTGTAATTCTTCACTGACCCCTACCTGGCTGCCTATTGAAAAATCAAGTGGATAGTCTGCTTTTTCAAAAGAGTAATGTCTCAGGACTATTTGTGTTGAATTTGGTGCTTGTATCACCATTTGAAAGATTCCCCTGTAAATATTCTCTAATCTGCTGCACTATAAGACTTTAGTGGTTCGTCTATATCCTGAGCTGCAGTTTGTTTAGTTAAACATGCAACATTTCCTGTTTTTTGACACAAAATAGCAGCGAAGCAGCCGGAATTAAACGGGTGACTTGAGAAGTGTTCAAAGGAAAATCTAACAGATAACATGACACTGCATAAAATTATACAAAAAAAAACCAAACAAAAACGGTAGAATAACAAGCTTTACAAGAATTCATATTAAATAAGTAGCTTTTGATATAACCACAAAGCATCCAATTTCGTACAACATTTGCTAAGTAATATTCTACGCTTTAAAACGAGAATAAATGCAGTTATATATCGAATGTTACGCAGGCTAGCTTTCTGGCTAATGAGCATTCCGACCTGATTCCAAACAAACGTCCCCGGGACGAAATTTCAGCCGTTTTCGGTTCCCTTTCTTGGGCATGTCGACACCAATGATTCGTGAACCTTTAATGGGGCAGCTGGTCCTGCCATGTCTCTATGGCAAGCGGGAGCAAAGAGAAAAAGAGAAAAAAGATAAAGAAATTGAAAAATGTTCCGCCAGGATCTTCAGCCATCATGGAATGACGTAACGCTCAAAGTAACGCGAGAGTGTTGTCTTTTTTTTTTTTTTCTTTTTTTTTTTGCAACATGCCACATTTTTGGTTTTTGGGGTGGAGATAGGCGATACAGGGAATTTTGGTATTGATCCGATACCAAGTAAATACAGGCCCAGTATCGCTGATATCAATACTGATACCGATACTTTTTCATATGTAAGCTTCATAGATCCAAAGGATCTAAAAGACCTAGGATAGAATTTCGCCAAACACTGTACGTGACAACAAAATACTTTATTATCATAATCAACATTTTTGCTTAAAAAAAATCACTAAACACAACTTAAAACTAAATCTCCTGAGGTAGAGGGCTGACAAACCACAATACAAGGGTGCGCTGCTCCGTGTTGTGTGACACAGCACAGCGCTGCTCTTACAGAGAGTAGACTTTGATGAATCTGCGTGCACAGCACTCAGTGTGTGCAGGAGAGAAAAAAAGCTTGAGTATCGATCTTTTTACACAAGGATCGCTCAATATCAATACCAGCGTTGGTATCGATATTATCAATATTAGGATCGATCCGCCCACCTCTATTTCGGGGTTGGTTTTCGGTCATGATAGGTGACTGGAATGCAAACGCGAATGATCCAAATAATTCCTAATTTACTAAGCACATGCTTCACTTGTGTGAAGGTCACAATCTCATAATTTCTTCTTGTTTTATGTATGTCAGTGACTCGTGGGGTTCTCTTGGGGTTAGACCATGTTGGGTCTGCAGAAGCCTTTGACAGTGCTATCAGTGATATGAATGTCTATTATAACTTGATAACTTGAAGATCATATTCCAGTTGCTCTATCTCTGGCGGTTGAAGTGATAACTATAGCCTACCAAATATTACCAACAGTTGCACCCCTAGACTGAACTGGTAAATTCTGTCTGAAGTAGAGTGTAATAGAAATGCCTGTATAATTGAGGTTCTGTTAAAGGATGTTCCTGTATGTGATTGTGTGTATTGCAGAGATAGAAATTGTAGCAATATCCAGTATGCAGATCTAGCCAAATTATTGTTTGACATTACCAAGTGCCTTAAAAATGCTGGGATTCAGGTTTTCAATAATGTTGGAAACAAGAGAAGATTTAATATGCCAGGATGTGGCTGACTTATGCAGAGTTACCAAAAAAACAAAAACAAAAGAAAACAGAACTCATAAAAACTGTAATAAATCCTACAAAGGTACAACAAACTTCAGTCTGCGTAAGATCATTCCCCACAGTTTCAGTTATCTTGGTCACATTGCATAAAAGTCATGTTCTTTCAAAATTATGCCCCAAATGGTATAATTTGTTGGTGAAATAGGCCACCAGGAAAAATATCTTTTTCTTGGTTGACCAAGACATGTTGGGGAAGACGATTGGAACAATAGTCCAATCGTTTAGTTGGACATTTATAAGTGACATTCTACGTATGAGACCTGATCTAAATCCTACTGAACATCTGTGGAAGGATCTGAATCTTGCAATCTGGACAATCTGGAGAAGGCCCCCTTCAAACCTGGAGCAGTTTGCTCAGGAGGTGTGGGCCAAAATACCTGTCGACAGGTGCGGAAGTCTCATTGAGTTACAGAAATCATTTGATTGCAGTGATTGCCTCAAAAGGTTGTGCAACAAAATAAGTTAAGGGTACCATCAATTTTATCCAGGCCAGATTCATTAGTTTGATTTTTTAAGTGATTCTGTCAAACTACAATTCAAAAGCAATGTCTGATTTTCATTAGTTAATTTTCAATATTTGTTATTATTACTTTTGTCAGTTTCAAGTTATTTCAATGACCATTGTGGGTCTTTCTTTCTCTAACGGAATGGTACCGACAATTTTGTCTGTGTGTGTACGTGATCAGACCTTGAGCAACCTTGACTGTGACCTTTAAATCAGTATCAACCTTTTGGAGTAAAATGTCTTAAATTGAGTTTTCCACAATGGATTTACAAATCAGGTTTGAGACAAATTTTGGTTTTCAAATAATCATGATTTTGACAATCCTGCCAGATGTCTTACTGTGTCTGGAATTGGATTTTTTTTTTTCTTAAACAAAAGCCATTTCTCAGTCAGTAGACAATCACATTCAGGAGGTTGTGTCTAATTTATTATCTTTAGCAATTATGTTACATTAATATTTGGATCAAACAGCGCAGCCACATCCACAGCACACAAAGAAAGTTTGTTTCAAAAATATTTTCTATTTATAGTATATGTGGTACAACCAATGGTAAATTGAAGCAAAAATTCATTTTCAGACTTTAGTTTTGCAGCATCTTTTGATATTATTTACTGCCTAAGAGCAAGGTTGGGTAGGATTACTTTGAACAAATACATGTGGATTACATGTATGTATGTACATACATTTGGATTACTTGTAATCTGATTACCTTTGGATTACATTTCAAAGTAATCCTGCCCAACCCTGCCTAAGAGTACTGAGAACTACTGCAGATTAGACTCCACAGAAGTATCTGCAACAAGGATTCATGTAAAAGTCAAGGGGTGTCATACCGATTTAGCCACTGGGTGGCAGCAAATATCCATTTTTTTAATGGAAACATTTGGAGATGAACTTGGCAAAGTCCTACACCAAGGCAAATGTTTCCGAATTTGTACCTCATGAACACTTGTTAAAAGTGGAGCAAATCAGCATGTTCAAATGCCTTTCAACATAGGTTAAATCGGAAGAGACTTCATCTATTATTTATACACAGAGCAACAACAAACCTTGAGAAAGTAGTTCATGAAAACACACCCAAAGACAATCAACAAGACACGGTAAGCCGTAGCTATATAAACTGTACAGACTATGCCAAAGGTTTAACCAGTCTATATAACAACACAGACTGCTTGTTAAATAAATTCAGAGTTATAAACACTTGTATCGCTGCACTAAACTGACATCATGGGCATAACAGAAATATTCACAAAGAATGGCGACAGGGATCCTGAAGGTTTGGAATGGAAACTCCAAGGATATGACCATTTCACGAATTTTGAAGTCACAAGTAGGACAGGAGTTATACTGTGTATAGTAAAGAGGGCTTGAAAGCAACAAGAGAAATAGTTCCAGGAGAAAATACTTTGAAGAGTCTCTCTAATGCTGGGTCAGTCTCCACCAATAAGCCGAGCTTCTGGTTGGAGTAATATACACATCACCTAACAGCAACTTAGAGAATAACAATCACCTCAGGCAGTTATTGCGGAATGCACTTGGGAAAGACACCACTTCCTGTGATGGGCAATCTTAACTACCCAGAGATAAATTGGAATTCAGATATAACCCCTTCAAGCATTCACCATCCAGCAACAGCTTTCTTGGAATGTTTGAGGGATACTTATTTTAGGCATTTTAGGGATACTTATTAAAATTTCAGTCAGGGTTCAGAACAAGGCACAGCACAGAATCTGCACTCCTCAAAGTCCACAATGATGTGGCTCTGTCGCTTGATGCTAAATGTCCAGTTCTTTTAGTGCTTCTTGACTTGACAGCAGCATTTGATACTGTTGATCACAGGATCCTCTTGTCTCGTTTAAAGCACCATGTTGGCATTTGTGGCACAGCATTAAAGTGGTTTAGTTCCTATCTAATGAACAGAACATTTTCTGTCATGATAGGTGACTTGTCCTCCTCTGCTGCAACCTTGTCTTGTGGAGTACCCCAGGGTTCCATTTTGGGCCCCATTTTGTTTTGTCTTTATATGTTACCACTGGGCTCCATTATGGAGAGACATAACATGTCTTTTCATTGCTATGCAGATGACCTGCAGATTTATCTGCCAGTGTCTTCAAATACAAATGACGCTATCAGACGTTTGTCAGACTGCATGGCTGATATAAAGCTGTGGCTACAGCAAAATTTTCTTCATTTGAACGAGGACAAAACTGATTACATTTTGTTTGGTGACCCTGCTCTTCTAGGTTCTGGTTTGTTGTCTGCGTCTTTGAAACCTATAGTAAGAAATCTTGGGGTGGTATTTGACAATTCTTTTAGATTTGACAAACAAATTGACAGCGTGGTAAGAACAAGTTTTTATCAGTTGCGTCTTTTATCTAAGGTTAAACCATTTTTAAACCACACTGACCTTGAAAAAACTATCCACGCTTTTATCAGCTCTAGAATTGACTATTGCAATGCCCTTTATGTTGGAGTTCCTCAGACATCTCTGAGTCATCTCCAGCTGGTGCAAAATGCTGCAGCCCGATTTTTAACAAACATATCAAGACGTCAGCACATCACCCCAGTTCTTTTTAATTTGCACTGGCTTCCAGTCTTTTAGAGTTGATTTTAAAATTTTGATGTTTGTCTTTAAAGCCCTTAATGGTCTGGCTCCTCCTTATTTGACTGAGCTTTTGCATCCTCGTGTCTCAAACAGGTCTTTGAGGTCTGTAAATCAGCTTTTACTGGAAGTGCCCAGGTCCAGGTCTAAACGCTGGGGTGATCGGGCCTTCTGTGTTGCTGGGCCCAAACTTTGGAATAACTTGCCCCCTGAAATGAGAATCATCTCTGACTTGGAGCTTTTTAAGTCCAGGCTCAAGACGTATTTGTTCAGGCTGGCTTTTAACACTCAGTAGCATGATGGTGCTTTATTTTATGCTATTAAATGTTTTTATGCATATTTTATTTGTTTTTGTAATGGTTTTACTGCTGGATATTTGTTTTTACCATGTTTTGTTTTTACATTTTGTTGTAAAGCACTTTGGTCACTTTGAGTGTTGTAAAGGGCTCTAGAAATAAACTTGATTGACTGATTGATTGACTTATCTCATACAGCATGTAACAGAACCTACCCACTACTATGGATAACAGTGACAAAACTTACTTGACTTAATACTGATGAATGAAGATGGTATGGGCAGCAACATACGTCAAATGGCACCCCTAGGGAAGAGTCACCATGCATGTATGTACATACAGACATATCAGAATGGAAAAGCGCAAGACATCTATATCATAAAAGGCACCATGACCAAATGAGGGTGGAAACCAAACAGCCAAAGTGGTGTAGCACTGAATGACATTTGGAGAGCAACTGAAGATTATTCTCCAACAACATCAAGCTGTTAACATAGAATCATGTACCTAAAGTTCTACCATCAATGAAACACCTTAAGAGAAGACTCATCTACATGACAAATACAGCCTTAAGCAAGATAAAGGAGAAGTCAACCTTGTTCCATAAATGCCAACACTCTAGAGATACTAACAACTATAAACACTTTGCTTGCTCTAGAAATAAAAGCAAAGTGTTCTTGTAGAAGCGCAGAATGAGACTGTGAGAAGAAACTGGCACGAGAAGTTAACATTAACCCTAAGGCAAAGGTATGCCAGGACCAAACTCAAGACGAGGACTGGTGTACAGGACCTAGTGACAAATGACACAAACATTCATACAACTGACAAGCAGAAAGCTGAAATACTAAATGAGTTTTTCTCATCAGTGTCCACCCTGCAGGACCCAGGAACCCTTGCCTGATTTCCCCCACAAGACATATGACACACCACTGGATGATATCATCATCAAACAAGAAAATGTACTGAACATGTTGAAGCACCTGAATGTAAATATATCTAGTGGGCCTGATGCCATGCACCCAAGAAATCTTTACAAACTCCGGGATAGCAGGACCCCTCACCAAAATTTTCTGGCAGAGTGTCTCTTCGGGAAAGCTACCTGACAACTGGAAACCCGAACAGATCACTCAGGTTTTCAAGAAAGGCAGCAAGAAGTAAGCCCCCTTGGCTGCTCCCTTGTTTTGCACTCAGGAGCACCATGGCAAATCTGCATGTTGAGCTGGCACAAGTTTCTTTTACACTGGATGACCTTCCTGACACAACTCCACATTACATAGAGAAATGTGGCAGGGTCAGGGTTTGAATCGGGAACCCTCCGTGCTGAAAGTGCACTAACCACTTGGCCACCACCCCTGCCAAGAAAGGCAGCAAACTGTGCGAAAAACTACTGGCCTGTCAGTTTGACGTCAATACTATGCAAGAACTTGGAACAACTGATAAGAGAACAGATTCTGGAACATCTACTGACGAACAATCTGATGACAAAGTGCTAACACAGGTTCATCGGCAGCAGATCATGCATAACTCATAAGTGGCAGTCCTAGACATATGGATGGAAGTTTTAGACAGAAGAGGCAGTATAGACTGTATCTACCTAGACTTCAGCAAGGCGTTTGACTCTGTGCCCCATCGTAGGTTGATCCATAAGCTGCAAGCTTTTTTCATCGAGTGAAAGGTTCCCAGATGGCTAGAGAGTTTTCTACAAGGTCGTAACCAGAAAGTATTTGTCTATGCTGGCTGTTGCTATCAGTTAAATACCACAAGGGAGCGTCCTTGGACCAGTGCTTTTAATCATATTTGTAAACAAAATGCCTGAAGCTGTCCAGTCCATGTTACAGATGTTTGCAGATGATACAAAAATTTTCAGTGCACTCAAGAACACAGCTCACAGAATCAAGCTCCATGAAGATTTAATTATGCTTGAAGAGTGGTCACAAAACTGGCTCCTGTAATTTAATGAAGGCAAGTGTAAAGTGATGCATTTAGGCATACCTCTAAACAAGTTCAAATATATGATGAGAAAAGATGACTGTCTGGTAGAATTAGAACAAATTGCTCTGGAGAAAGACCTAGGCGTCAGTATTTATCTATCCCTGACATTTAGCTCCAACTGCAAACAACAGGTCGTAAAGCGCTTCATGGCACTAGTATGCCCCCACCTTGAGTAAGCTCACGTGGTTTTCTACCCAGTCTACAAAAAGGATTCTACCATAGAGAATGTCCAACGCAGAGTTACCACATTGGTGCCAGACAGACATATGAAAGTCGCTGGAGTTGCCAAGTCTACAGTACAGAAGAGTGTGTGGGGACATGATAAAACCATACATGCATGGCAAAGTAATCAACAAGGTTCATGCAAACTGGACAGTAACAGCACCAGAGGACATGACCTGAACATATAAAAACAGCTTGTAACCAAAATTGTGATGCAGAAATTCCTAACTCTAAGAGCAACAAACACTTGGAATTCCCTCCCCCAAGAGGTTATAGGAGCACCTATACCTAATTCTTTCAAATCTAGACTTGACAAATACTAGGCCGAGTTCCTCTTCAGCCGCTCATCCCTGTATGATTTCTATAAACCCGAAGGCAGCCACTCAGATAGGCCAAATCTTCCAACAGGTCTTTAATGCCTAACATTAGAAGAAGAAGGTATGTATGTAATACATATAATGATCTCATGTGAGCTAATTCTTGTTCCTTTCCATGACTGTCTAAAGAGGCACTCAATAGAACACATCTCTCAGGCTGTTCAAACATATTAACCCCAAAATATATTATATTTTTACAGACATTAAAACCTTTAAACTTATTTTCCACTTAATCTTCACTGTTATCCACAGCTGTCCAAAATGTGTTTGTGCATATTCAAATTTTACATTTTTTTATTCAGGTCCATGCCTTTTTTTCATGACAGACTAATGAAAATGGGGGAAACGCATGCGCATTGAGAAACATGACAAATATGTTCTGCTGGATTTGCCCGAAACTATAACTGGTTCTTTCATGTCTTATGCCCCACTCTTCCACCAAGTTTAATCAGAATCACTCTTCAAGTTTTTGAATCAT
The DNA here is from genome assembly GCF_902500255.1 of Thalassophryne amazonica. Lineage (NCBI taxonomy): Eukaryota > Metazoa > Chordata > Actinopteri > Batrachoidiformes > Batrachoididae > Thalassophryne > Thalassophryne amazonica. The sequence continues at coordinate 80,540,855 of NC_047105.1, forward strand.
GGTAGCAATCAAAGTTGCTGTTGCAAACTGGGCAGCTTATATAACTTACCTTTCTCAGTTGAATAAAAACATTTCTTGAAGTTGAGTTTACTTATGTTTTGAAGCAGCAACTGAACTTAAGTTTTTAAGCTGAATCACTCTGATAATTTTTATAGTGCAGTCATGTTCAATCACATTCAGGTCTGGGCTCTGGCTGGGCCACTCAAGGACATTCTCAGAGTAGTCCTGAAGCCACTCCTTTGATATCTTGGTGTAACGGGTACCGTAGCAACGGCACCGTGGTTAACAGATTGACTCCTGTAACACAACCTGTGATGCAGGAGAAAAGGGAGGACACGGCTTGTCAGGTTCAAGGATCTTGCAGTAATAAGGTCAAACACAATACAAGACGCTAAACCAGTCGCCCGCCCTCGCCCCCTGCTGGCATGGAGCAAACATTACAGCATACACATTGAATAGGGAAGCCAAACCAATGCACAAGGAAATGCAAAACTCTTGGGGGTACCTTTTTCAAAATAAAATAAATTAATTCCTTTTACTCTTATTTCCATAAACACAAATGTGACACTTTTGTGGTCGTCACACACTCCCCGACAAAAAGAAATGGGTCCCACCATTTTCTACACAACTCACCTTAACTAAAGTTCTCTTTCTTCCTAACAGGTGACAGGAACAGGTAAGATGTATGGGTGTGATGGTAAGGGGTAAGGCATGTATGTAAAGGGGGGATACAGAGTGGAATAGGGGTTAAGAGGATATGTTGGTGTTGTGTAGGGGTTGAGTGAGTGAAGGGGTTGTGTAGTGTGAGGTGCGGTGTAAGCAGGTGAGTGTAAGTTTGTGTTTGCCATGTTAATGCTAGCTTGTGTTGTCACTGTGGGCTGACCAAGTCTCTCATATGTAAAGATCTGTCTAGGTCATCTGTCCCGACTTGACCTTCTGCCCTCTGTCTGTCGGTCCGGCATCACATTGACCAGAGGCTGTTCTTCCTGGATGGGCTCTGGAGCCTCAGCATATCCATCTTGCTCCTCAGGTCCCGTTTCAACAGACTGGACTTCATCCTGCTCAGGTTCTACTGTCTCTGCTTCTCTTACAGGTACCCGGTCAACTTCAGGTAAGTAGTCTACGTTAACTCTCACCTCTTCTCGTACATGTACTGGAATCGGGCGACTCACGGTGATGGCTGGTCGTTGTGGTGGGGCTACCATAGGTACCTCTTGTATCATATCAGCTGGTATCCTCAGCCAGTAACGAGGACCATCAGAGTCGCAATCCGAGTCGGAGTCTGAATCTGCTCCTGGCACTGGGACTGCACGCTCTGGGATGGCACGTCGGGTCTGGCGTTTACTCTTCTGGGTTCTCTTCTCAGGAGTGGCCTGGCGTGGAGGCTCTTCAACTGGGAGGTCATTCACGAGCAAGAGCAGATTGCGATGTAGTGTTCTTGTCTTTTTCTGGTCCCCAGACTCGAGATACAGTACGTACACTGGGTTATCAGCAAACTGTTCTTTCACGACTTAGATGGCATTCTCCCAGTACGACCTTAGTTTTCCTGGTCCACCACGCTCGCTGAGCTTCCTGACTAAGACTCGATCGCCAGGTTGTAGCACCACTCCTCTTGCTCGCTTGTCATAGAGCACTTTGCCTTGCACTTTGCCTTTGGCGCTGGCCTGCTTGCTGTTCTCACTGTCAATTCGATAGGCCTCAGACATCTGCTTTGCCCACTTCTTTGCGTATCCCTTCGGCGAGTTAGGCTCTGTGTCTTCAAGCAATCCGAACAGCAGATCAATGGGGAGACGAGGATGACGGCCGTAAAGGAGAAAGAAGGGCGAGAAGCCTGTTGACTCGTGCCGAGTACAATTGTATGCATGTACAACTCTCGGGATCTGATCTTTCCATCATTCTTTTTCTTTGTCAGCCAAAGTCCTCAACATCAATCAATCAATCAATCAATTTTTTTTATATAGCGCCAAATCACAACAAACAGTTGCCCCAAGGCGCTTCATATTGCAAGGCAAGGCCATACAATAATTATGTAAAACCCCAACGGTCAAAACGACCCCCTGTGAGCAAGCACTTGGCTACAGTGGGAAGGAAAAACTCCCTTTTAACAGGAAGAAACCTCCAGCAGAACCAGGCTCAGGGAGGGGCAGTCTTCTGCTGGGACTGGTTGGGGCTGAGGGAGAGAACCAGGAAAAAGACATGCTGTGGAGGGGAGCAGAGATCGATCACTAATGATTAAATGCAGAGTGGTGCATACAGAGCAAAAAGAAAAAGAAACAGTGCATCATGGGAACCCCCCAGCAGTCTACGTCTATAGCAGCATAACTAAGGGATGGTTCAGGGTCACCTGATCCAGCCCTAACTATAAGCTTTAGCAAAAAGGAAAGTTTTAAGCCTAATCTTAAAAGTAGAGAGGGTGTCTGTCTCCCTGATCTGAATTGGGAGCTGGTTCCACAGGAGAGGAGCCTGAAAGCTGAAGGCTCTGCCTCCCATTCTACTCTTACAAACCCTAGGAACTACAAGTAAGCCTGCAGTCTGAGAGCGAAGCGCTCTATTGGGGTAATATGGTACTACGAGGTCCCTAAGATAAGATGGGACCTGATTATTCAAAACCTTATAAGTAAGAAGAAGAATTTTAAATTCTATTCTAGAATTAACAGGAAGCCAATGAAGAGAGGCCAATATGGGTGAGATATGCTCTCTCCTTCTAGTCCCCGTCAGTACTCTAGCTGCAGCATTTTGAATTAACTGAAGGCTTTTTAGGGAACTTTTAGGACAACCTGATAATAATGAATTACAATAGTCCAGCCTAGAGGAAATAAATGCATGAATTAGTTTTTCAGCATCACTCTGAGACAAGACCTTTCTGATTTTAGAGATATTGCGTAAATGCAAAAAAGCAGTCCTACATATTTGTTTAATATGCACTTTGAATGACATATCCTGATCAAAAATGACTCCAAGATTTCTCACAGTATTACTAGAGGTCAGGGTAATGCCATCCAGAGTAAGGATCTGGTTAGACACCATGTTTCTAAGATTTGTGGGGCCAAGTACAATAACTTCAGTTTTATCTGAGTTTAAAAGCAGGAAATTAGAGGTCATCCATGTCTTTATGTCTGTAAGACAATCCTGCAGTTTAGCTAATTGGTGTGTGTCCTCTGGCTTCATGGATAGATAAAGCTGGGTATCATCTGCGTAACAATGAAAATTTAAGCAATACCGTCTAATAATACTGCCTAAGGGAAGCATGTATAAAGTGAATAAAATTGGTCCTAGCACAGAACCTTGTGGAACTCCATAATTAACTTTAGTCTGTGAAGAAGATTCCCCATTTACATGAACAAATTGTAATCTATTAGACAAATATGATTCAAACCACTGCAGCGCAGTGCCTTTAATACCTATGGCATGCTCTAATCTCTGTAATAAAATTTTATGGTCAACAGTATCAAAAGCAGCACTGAGATCTAACAGAACAAGCACAGAGATGAGTCCACTGTCCGAGGCCATAAGAAGATCATTTGTAACCTTCACTAATGCTGTTTCTGTACTATGATGAATTCTAAAACCTGACTGAAACTCTTCAAATAGACCATTCCTCTGCAGATGATCAGTTAGCTGTTTTACAACTACCCTTTCAAGAATTTTTGAGAGAAAAGGAAGGTTGGAGATTGGCCTATAATTAGCTAAGATAGCTGGGTCAAGTGATGGCTTTTTAAGTAATGGTTTAATTACTGCCACCTTAAAAGCCTGTGGTACATAGCCAACTAACAAAGATAGATTGATCATATTTAAGATCGAAGCATTAAATAATGGTAGGACATCTACATCTGCAGGATCGTTCGATTGAACCATTCTGCAGGGTTTCCCTGGGGATGGTAGGGTGATGTTCTGGAATGACGGATGCCTGACAGCTGCTGGAGAGTATTGAACAGTTCATTCTCGAATTCACGGCCTTGATCATGGTGTAACTTTGAGGGATATCCAAAGCGAAGGACGAAGTCATTAAAGATGCGCTCAGCCACTGTCTTTCCACTCTTATTATTCATCGGGTATGCCTGAACGAATCTTGTAAAATGATCAATGACCACTAGGACATACTCATAGCCACCACGGCTGGTCTCCAGATGTAAGTAGTCGATACACACCAACTCTAGTGGTGAGCTTGATGTGATACTACCCATCGGTGCGCGAACATGAGTAACTGGCTTCTTTGACTTTATGCATGGACATTTCTCAGTGATATGGTCCTCGATCTCTCTTGCCATGAACGGCCAATAGAATCTCTCTCTGGCGAGGTTGAGGACCCTTTCTGTGCCAGCATGAGCCATGTCATTGTGGAGTTTCTTTAAGACAATGTCTTTGTACTTGGTGGGGAGTACAAACTGCTTTCTGCCATTGGCACACCGGTACAGGAGACCATTTTCCAAGACTAGCTTCCCCCATTCATGGAACAGCCTTTTAGTAGCTCCACTCGCGGCTTTCCGTATCTCATCAGTCAAGGGTGTACCCGCCTCTTTCAACTTGATTATTTCACTGATGGCTTCGTCCGCACGTTGCGCTTCAGCAAACTCATCATGACTGATTGCATTCAAGTGATCGAGGGGAGGAGGCGGGTCGGCTTGGGAGGAGATGTTCAGAGCCGCCACCCAGGCTACGTCTTTCTGCTTGGCTACTTTACTCCCATCCCAGACAGCACGAACCACGTCTTCAGAACACTCTTTGGTGCAGGACTCACTGTACGCTTCAATGTCTAAAGAGAGACGTGACAGCGTGTCTGCATCTATGTTGGACTTTCCAGGTCGGTACTTTATGTCGAATCTGAAATCAGAGAGTTCCCCAACCCACCGATGGCCTACAGCGTTTAGCTTTGCTGTGGTCATTACATAAGTAAGTGGATTGTTGTCTGTATATATCGTGAAGTGAGGTGCATAGAACAGGTAATCTCTGAATTTTTCACATACAGCCCACTTCAGAGCAAGGAACTCTAGCTTCCCACTGTGCAAATGGTAGTTTCGTTCAACTGCAGTTAAGGTCCTAGACCCGTACCCGATGACTCTCAACTTGCCATCCTGGTGTTGGTAAAGGATTGCGCCCAGTCCCTGGTCTGAAGCATCTGTGTGCAACACAAAAGGCGCATTGAAGTCTGGGTACGCCAACACAGGGGGGCTAACAAGAAGAGAAACGAGTCGGTCAAGGGCTTGCTGGTGTCCAGTGGTCCACTCCACAGGTGTTCTGGATGGTAGTTGTGGACCTTTGTCTTTACCACGCTCTACAGCTGCTTGTCCTGGCTTGACTTGTAGTAGCTCATATATGGGCTTTGCTATCCTCGAAAAGTCCTGGATGTAGGAGCGGTAATAGCCCAGGAAGCCAGCAAGCTTTCTCACATCTCCAACCGTCTGTGGCGTCCTGCTGGCTAATGCTTGCACTGCCTCCAGGTCTTTGAGATCGATCCTCACTCCTTGAGCTGACACAAGGCGACCCACGTATCTCACTTCTCGGCGAATCAGCTCACACTTTTCAGGTCTGAGCTTCACCCCGTGTCTCTGAAGTGCTTGAAGTACTTTGCAGACCCCTTCCACGTGCTCGTCAAAGGTTCTTGCATAGCACAACACGTCGTCAAGGTACGGGAGACAGCAGTCATCTCTCAAGGGACCTAGCATCTCTTCCATACTCCGCTGGAAGGCTGCAGGGGCATTTGAGAGGCCAAATGGGATACGGACCCATTCATACAGCCCCCAGGGGGTAATGAAAGTGGTGAGGTGTTGAGAGTCTTTGGCAACAAAACCCTGATGATAGGCTTTTCCTTGGTCGAGGATGCTGAACCAGGAATAGCCACCAAGGGTGTCAGTCAGGTCTTGTATTCTAGGTAAAGGATGTCGATCAGGGATCGTTTTCTGATTCAAGAGATGATAATCTATGCAGAGGCGGAGCGTGCCGTCTTTTTTCCGGACGCAGACCACTGGCGCAGCATAAGAGGACTTTGACTTGACAATCCAGCCTTTCATCAGCAAGTCTTGCACATACTCTTTCACCTCTTTAAACAGTTGCTTGGGGACGGAGGAGTACGCTCTCTGCACTGGAATCTCGTCCTTGAGGTTGATCGACATCTGCAAACTCGGAATACAGCCAATATCATGACTGTCTCGAGCGAAAGCAGCTGATTCTTCCCACAGCATTTTCTTTACTTTGTCTTGTTCTTCTTCACTAAGGTGGCTGAGGTCCACGGGAGGCTGCCACAAGGCGGGAGCAGTTTTAGCAGCTGGTGTTGTTGCTGCATTAGCTACTACTCTGGGCCTGGGCATCTCCTGTGGATTGGTCTCAATCACCCTAGCAACAGTCTGGATGCTACCCAGGACGGTCTTCCTCGGTATAATGACAGGATGCTTTGTAATATTTCTTACTGGTATTGTGACATAAGGTCGCTTTGCCGTTTACATTTCGAGCAGACCCTCCCCAATCTCAAACTCTGTGAGGTAGGCGCTGTTTTCTTCTGGCTCAAACAGGAGAAGGGGGTCTGACTGCTCTACAGCCGGTGGGACCTGACACTTGACCCAGGCTACTTGTCCAGCTGGGACGGAGGTGTCATAATTCCCAGTTCTTAGCAGTCTTGGACACATGGAGGGTTTGTCTGTCTGAATGAAGTTCACCAACAGCTCCACCTGATCCACAGAGGCAGATATTGAATCAGAGAGGAGCGTGGTGAGGGCTGGAACAAGCTCTGCTGGTCTATCCTGAACCACTTCCTCCAGCACATTGAATCCAAGGATTGGCCGTTCTACTGATGAGGAAAGGCACCATTACAGACTGGCTAAGTGTACAGTTTCCGGAAAAGCTGACTTCAATGGGGACCCAGCCGTCAAAAGGAAGAACTCCTCCATTCACAGCTTGTATTTCCAGCTCTTCATCGTCGAACATTTCACTGAGGGGCCGCACCGGTGCATCTGGTAGGTACTTCTTCTTCCAAACCCTATCAATCATGCTCACCTGAGCTCCGGTGTCTAATAACGCATCGACTGTCAAGCCATTAAGGTCACATCGTGCAAGGGCCTTGGCGCCTATAAACTTGGCTAGGTGCCTGCTTGTCTGAGTGGGTAGGGAAAGGGGAGATTGGGGGTCGCTTTCAATGTTTACTTTTGGCCTTTTATTCCGCAAACTCTCTCTTGCACGACTCTCAGAGCTAAACACATTGCACTTAACACTGTGGGACTGAATACGAGGCCCAGTCACTGGTTGTCCCGTTGCAAGCGACTGGCTCCAGTTTTCCTGATGCTTCGGTTTCTTCAGGCAGCCTACTGCTCTGTGACCGTCTTCACCACAGTAAAAACAGTGAGTGCAACCTGGGAGGTTCTGTGCGAGGCAGTTAGCACAGCTATATGACTTGGGTTTCTTTTGTTCCACTTGAGCTTTGCAATGGTGGCAAGATTCAGAGCTGTGAGTCTGCTGTGGCCGTTGCAGTAGCTCAACTTTAGTCATTAACTCTCTACTTTTTCAGTTAACTGCTGGAGTGCATTAGCCTTTGGCTGTTTATCTGGGGCATCTTTCTTTGCACCACTGCCTTGTGCAGCTGCGACTTCAACCTCCACTAGCTCGGTGCTGTGCACGCTTACTTGTTTCTGTTTCACGTCTGGCCCCAAACGTCTCTGTCGCTCATTCTCTGTGTTTGTTATCTTCATCATTTGTTTCAGAATTGTCTCGTCAGACACACTGCTATCAGAAAGCAACGTTCTAAGTTCTCTGCGTATGTCATTATGTTTGTGGCTAAGGCCTTGATATATGGTGTGAAGGAAAATGTCTTGAACTGTGTTCGCATTGTACTTCACTTCTGTGTCAGCGTGTTTTGACGCAAAGAGGATCTTTTGTTTCAGACCTATGACACGGTACAGGAACTGTTGGGGGGTTTCACTGTCATTTTGTTTTGTGCACATCAGCTCTTGGAAGAGTTCTGTGTTGCTCTGACCACCTAAGTGGGACTGCAGGAATCCCTTCAGCTCGTCTATAGTCAAATCGTCTTTGTGCATTAGCATGTCTTTAAAATACCCTGGTCTGATAACTCTGAGAACGCCTCTCAGTATTTCAGTCTCACTGAACTGGTCTTTTACGCCGTCATCGATTTGTCTGCATATGTTGGTGTAGCTTAAATCTGAGCTCTGATCACTGATCTGTCCGCCTTGAACCTTGAACTCATGTCGCAGCATTGAGAGATCCCGAAGGGGGACAACTCGGTCATGCTTGTCCTGTGTGTGTTGTTCAGGTGTGTGTTTGGTGTCAGAGGGAGGTGTAGGATGCACCTGTGTAGAGGGGAGAGTAGGCAGTGACGTGGTGTTCATGTATTGTAAGAGGCTGGAAAGTATTTTCTGTAACTCTGTGTCGGTGTTCTGTGTAGTGGTGACTGTGTGTGTGAGTGGTGGAAAGGTGGTTGGTGAAGGGGTAGCTGAGCTAACCATAGCTGTGTTGGGTGTGTTAGTATTAGGAATACTAGTTGTGGCATTATCAGTTGTCACGTCATCACTAACTACATCTGACTGACCCGTTGTTGCATTCTCACTCAGCTCTGGGGTCGCCATTACATTGTGCGTATCAACATCTGCTACCATCCTAGACTGAGCATTACGAACCTGAATGACATTATTCACAGTATCATTTAGCTCCAACAACACAGCCATACCTGAATCCTCAGATTGCATGAGAGTGTCACTGTTCATGAAAGCTAGGATGTACTCAAAGCAACTTTCTTCCTCGCCAACCTGAAGCGTGGATGCATCCTTCCCCGGCACAGGACCAACACTGTGAGCTAGTTGGAAAAATTAATCGGCCGTCAGAGTGAGCAGACTCTTCTTGATGCCCCACACCAAGCCTTTTCTCTCACTGTCCGCCATGACTGCTGTTCCGTCTTCCTCACTTTTGGTCGCTCTTCCAGGCAACTCTTTCACCCGTGGCTCCAGGTCTGGTTCCAGTTGCGTTGCACCGTCGTCGCTTCACAGGCACTCGTGGTGGTGGATGTACAGCCTGTGCATCTGGGATGATGGATTGTTGAGGTAAATTGCGTCTTCACACGCTGGAGGGCAGGGGAGGCACTGACATCGTGGCTGTGGGACCTAATCTTCCTCCAGATGAATGGGCTGAAGAGTCGCCAACTGCCAGAACGCTTCACACGGCTGATTCTGGTTGTGCTCGTCGCCTGCGCATCTGACGCCGTTCCCCGTACGGGCCACCAAAAATCTGTAACAGGTACCGTAGCAACGGCACCGTGGTTAACAGATTGACTCCTGTAACACAACCTGTGATGCAGGAGAAAAGGAGGACACGGCTTGTCAGGTTCAAGGATCTTGCAGTAATAAGGTCAAACACAATACAAGACGCTAAACCAGTCGCCCGCCCTCGCCCCCTGCTGGCATTACAGCATACACATTGAATAGGGAAGCCAAACCAATGCACAAGGAAATGCAAAACTCTTGGGGGTACCTTTTTCAAAATAAAATACAATAACTTGTATTCAAAATAAAATAAAATAATTCCTTTTACTCTTATTTCCATAAACACAAATGTGACACTTTTGTGGTCGTCACATTGGCTGTGTGGGCCGTTGTCCTACTGAAAGATGAACCATTGCGCCAGTCTGAGGTCAAGAGCGCTCTGGAGCAGGTTTTCATCCAGGATGTCTCTGTACATTGCTGCATTCATCTTTCCCTCAATCCTGACTAGTCTCCCAGTTCCTGCCTCTGAAAAACATCCCCACAGTATGATGCTGCCACCACCATGCTTCACTATATAGATGGTGCCTGGTTTCCTCCAAGCATGATGCCTGGCATTCACACCAAAGAGTTCAGTCTTTGTCTCATCAGACCAGAGAATTTTGTTTCTCATGGTCTGAGAGTCCTTCAGGTGCCTTTGGCCAAACTCCAGGTGGGCTGCCATATGCTTTTTTACTAAGGAGTGGCTTATGTCTGGCCACTCTACCATACAAGCCTGATTGTTGGATTGCTGCAGTGATGGTTATCCTTCTGGAAGGTTCTCCTCTCTCCACAGAGGAATGCTAGAGCTCTGACAGAGTGACCATCCGGTTCTTGGTCACCTCCCTCTTCTCCCCCAATCGCTCAGTTTAGACAGACGGTCAGCTCTAGGAGGGGTCCTGGTGGATCCGAACCTCTTCCATTTACAGATGATGGAGGCCACTGTGCTCAGTGGGACCTTCAAAGTAGCAGAAATGTTCTTGTACTCTTCCCCAGATTTGTGCCTCCAGGCAATCCATTCTCTGCGGTTTACAGACAATTCTTTTGGCTTCGTGCTTGGTTTGTGCTCTGACATGCACTGTCAACTGTGGGACCTTATATTTAGACAGGTGTGTGTCTTTCCAAATCATGTTCAATCAACTGAATGTACCCCAGGTGGACTTCAATTAAAGCTGTAGAAACAGCTCAAGGATGATCAGTGGAAACAGGATGCACCTGAGCTCAATTTTGAGCTTCATAGCAAAGGCTGTGAATACTTATGTACACGTGATTTTAGTTTTTTAAATTTTTAATAAGTTTGTAAAAATCTCAAAAAACTTTTTCCACATTGTCATTATGGGGTGTTGTGTGTAAAATTTGGAGGGAAAAAAAAAAAGAATTTCATCTATTTTGAAATAAGGCTGTAACATAACAAAATGTAGAAAAAGTGAAGCATTCTGAATACATTCCTGATGCACTGTGACAAGACAGAACAAAAGCAAAACACAAGACTGACAGAACATGCAATAACAGAAATGATGCAGCTAAACAATCAGTGTTCACACCGACTTGGCAGTTGAAAAGAAATTGATGTATAGATTACAATTTCAGACTGAATGAATAAATCAGTGATTGTACTGATGACAGATCCATCATCTAGAGTTCCCACAGCTCACCCCAACCCAGATGTACCTTCAGTCACTCCTCAAGATACTTTGTCACCCAGCAAAGCAAGTTCCTGTGTTAAAAAGTTCCAATATATCTTCCATGCATATTGATAGTACAGTAGATAACTGTAAGAATCGTTCATATCCGGTTACAAGCACCAAAATTTGACTGTGTATACCTATTGGTACATATTGTAGAAAAATAACATTAGCCATTTGAATTTTCAATAGGGGGCCCAGTAGGGGTCAATAGAAGAACTGCATAGGGGTAAAAAAAAATTTTTTCCAATCATATTGAAAGCTATACCACATTATGTGTCTGATCACAAAGATTCCAAAAAGGTATAGTTTGGACTATCTATAACTGAATGTTCTGGAATTATGGGGTAAAAACAGCAAGAATGGTGACAAAGGTCAGTTTCAGTTTGTACAGGGGTCTAAAGTTAAAGTTGCTCCAGTTCTGGTAAAACGTGGTGCAAATTATTGATGGAACTAATAGGATTAACAAATGGAATAGTTCTGACTGTGCTGAATGTTTGGTCTCCAAAATAAACGTCAAACAATGTTGACGTCCATTGGATTCTATGACATGTGACATATGGTACTCTGTAACATGATAACTAAGCATGACACATGGTGCAAACTATTTCTTTTTAAAACCCTACTAACTCAACCAATAATTTGCACCATGTTTTACCTAAACTGGAGCAATTTTAACATCTGACCCCTGTACAAACTGAAACTAACCTTTGTCACCATTCTTGCTGTTTTTACCCCATAACTCCAGAACATTCAGTCACAGATAGTCCAAACTACACCTTTTTTGAATCTTTGTGATCAGACACATAATGTGGTATAGCTTACAATATGATTGGAACATTTTTTTTTTTACCCCTATGCAGTTCTTCAATTGACCCCTACTTGGCCCCCTATTAAAAATTCAAATGGCTAAAGTTATTTTTCTAATATATATACCAAAAGGTATACACAGTCAAACTTTGGTGCTTGTAACCGGATTTGAAGGATTCCTCTGCAAATATTCTGTTATCTGCTGCACTATGATGGGGTACAGCCTTGGGATCAAAGAATGACAGGATCAAAGACCAGAAATCAGGTCAAAGATCAACACCATAGAGATAATCGGGATTAAAATGTAGCAATCAGGATGAAAAAGCTGCAATCAGGAATAAAGATCAACAATCAGGATCCAAGATGTGAGCAATAAGGTCAAAAATAAAAACTTTCACAATGAATAATAAAGTGCTGAAAGGAAAACGTCAACAGTGCCATTCTAGTTATTCTTATTACTGCAGAACTGACCAGATCCTAACGTGCTGAATGCTGCTGATGTGTAAAGTTAATGTATATTTGTAATGAATGCGGCTCGTCCAGCTCTGGAAGCGGCGCACGTACGCGTTGGAGATGTAAGGCTGTGATGGGTGGTCTCTTATTTCCAGTGCTGTGTCCTGGAGGTGACAACTGCAGATTCCCAAATGTGTGTGTAAGACAGAGCGGGTGAGGAGGAGGAGGAGGAGGAGTGAGGGTGGGCTCGGTGGAGGAGTGGAGGGATGGAAGGCGGATGCAGATAAAGCTTTATTCAGTCGCTGTGTTAACATCTAACGCCGATGGGATCTTTACGTGGGTTTTAATTTTGCTGAGCGTGTACTATGATCGGCGTCGTGCACGCGGGCACCACCCCTGCAGCCGGAGCCGTCTCCCTCTGAGCTGTCAATCACATTACGGCGGGATTTCGACATGTGAGTGCGCGGCGCGCGCAGGGCGGATCTGCTCACGAGGTGAAAAAACGCCGGTTAATATGGACGGAAGGTCAGCCGTCATCTCATCGTTCAAGTCACACTGATCAAGGTAAGGCGACGTAATGCCATCAAACCGACGTACGCGCGGCTGGTTTTATTGATTTATTTATTTATTTTTGCACGGAATGGGCGTTCATAGGCCCTCGTGTCCATTTTTGTGCGTCCTCAGCGCAGCGCCTTGTTCAGACCACAGAGGAGGCGAAGATGATGTGCGAGGTGATGCCGACTATCAGTGAGGGAGACTCGGCCGGTCCTCCGAGAGGAACCGGCGGCGTCCCCAACGGCTCAGATCAGGAGGCCAACTTCGAGCAGCTGATGGTCAACATGCTGGATGAGAGGGATAAGCTGCTGGAGTCCCTCCGGGAGACTCAGGAGAACCTCATTCAATCACAAACTAAGCTGCAGGGGGCGCTGCATGAGAGGGACGTGCTCCAGCGGCAGATCAACGCCGCGCTGCCTCAGGTGAGGAGCACAGGTGGACTTCCGGGGGGGGGGGTACACAGCATATAGTGGACAACTGTACACTCTAGGTCATTCAGTATATCAATTTTCCCTTTAACTGATCTGCATCACATTCTTTCTTTCAACTTGTCACATTTTGAGTAAAACCGTTGTGACCGAAGGTCAATGTGTGAAGAGTTGGGTAGCAGGGAAAAGCTAAAGGCTTATCCGAACCCTGAGTTTAACAATACTGCTCTGTCAATGGATGGTGCAGGAGTCAAGCACTGAAATGGCCCACACCTAATTAATGCAAACCAGTCTCATGGCATGTCCTGATGCAGCAGCAAGAAATACACATTAATCTATTGGTTTGTCATATTGTCACGAAAAGTGCAAAATTTTCGTCATGGGAGCACAAATGTATTCTAATTAATTCCGTGAAGGGTGCACATAATTAAAAGTGCAGCGGGGGTCAGGGGTGGTTAGGGATGGGTATTGATAGGATTTTATCGATATCGATACCATTATCGGTTCCACTTATCGAGCCGATTCCTTATCGATACCTCTTGTGAATTTTCTGTGTATTAAAAGTAGGCTTTATAGGTTTTCTATGTCAGCAACATTTTATTGAGTCTTAAAGTAAATAAATATCAAATTAGTCGCTGGATCGTTAAACTCTGTACCTAAATAAACTCTACATGGTGGATGCTTGATCTCTGGACATAAATAGAAATAAACAAAACCTGTAGTTGTTGTCAAAAGCATTTCCTTTCAGACATTATTGGCATCAATGTCTTTCCATACATCTGCGCTGAGCTCAGCTGACTGCGCTGCACGTCAGGATGTAATTCATAAAGAATGTAGGATATCTCATTTTGGGAGGAAAAAAAAACGTTTTAGTCGATTGTACTTTATTGTCTGTATTACAGCGTTTGGAAAGAGGTGTCATTTTATTTAAAGCGGCAATTTGCTTTGAAGTTATTAATTCCGAGCAGACTCTGTCTTGGCAGAGAGTCGCACAGCGTTTGGAGCTGTGCCAACGGAACGAAGGACGATTCTCGTTTCTTGACTGCAACAAGACAAGAGTCCCAGTTTGTGACTTTAATCCACATAAAAGTGACTCACGATTGACATATTTTAATGGCTTTGAGAGGGGTTAAGAAGCGGACTTGTCGCTTCTGAAGAGCAGCGAATCAGTGAACCACCGAGTCAGTGGATCGAAGCATTGCTTTGTAGGTTCATGCTTCAAAGTGGAGTCACGCTGCAGAAACGGTTGATTACAGATCCACTGCAGGGTCTGTAATCAACATAGAGAAATGATCATTTTCCCGACAAACACCCTCAAAAACAACGGCCGCTCTGAAGGACCGATAAGGGAATAGTTAAGCAAAAAGACTATTGACATTGGTGGATCGAATCATTTCTTAATGATACCCAAAAAGAACCGGTTCTCGATATCCAACCCTAGTGGTGGTTATGGTTATGGTTAGGGGAAGGAGCAGGGTTAGTAATAGTGAGTAAAAAAAAAACCCTGTCACGAAAATTTGATAAAAAAAAAAGATTTAAAAATGTGAGAGTGGGCTGAATTAATGACAGGAAGGGGCTACCCAAGTCCTCACCAACCCAGTCTCACAAGTTTTTTTTTCATGCTCCTATCACGAAATGAGTCACATTTTTGTGGCAGCATTTTTTTTTAATCTTACTATTGCTAACTCTCCCCCTAACCATAATCATAACCTAACCCTACCCCTTCCCCTAACCTTAACCATAACCCCCCAGACTCCCCCCCCCCCCCCATCACTTTTCATTTCGTGCTCCCCTCACGGAATGTATTTGAATGAACTCGTGCTCCCATTACGAAAATGTGGCACTTTTCGTGACAGTATCAAGAACCAATAGATTAATGTATATTTCGTGATGTTGAGTCATGAAATGCCGTGAGATATGGTAGGTCATCACATATTGGCTGACCAAGCCAATATGTGTTGAGTTGGGAGCGAGAATGTGTTGTTTGAAACCGGTTCTGGAAGGATGTCTGTGATGAACCTGGAATTTTTTGTTTTGTTTAAACCATGGCTGGATTTTCACTTTTTAAAATTCATTATTTCCATCTTGAACATTGACATGCTTGGTAATCCCTTGTGTTTCTGTGGAACCCCTATGTTGTTGTATATGCCATGACATCGCAGGGAGATTTTCCTACATGGCTGAGGTTGTGTGTAAAATTATACTACAGGTGTTCTGCAGTTGTGTTTGCACATGCACGTGATACAAGTCTGGCTTATTGTATCATCAAATTGTGCGCGAGTATACAAATAATGAATGTTTATGTGTACGAATATTTTCATGAGTTGCTTCAAAATGAGATGAAAAAGTACTTGCGTCTGCTTTCTTCAATCCAGTGAAAAATCACATTTGGAATTTGTCCAGTTCTTCATCTGGTAGTGTTTCTATGGTTAGAGATGTCCCAGAGAACACGGCATACTGGATTTAGCTTACTCGTGTTATGGATGCATTTTTACTCAAAGGTGGTGGAGTTGTTCAGTGGAGCAAAATGTATAGAACCTGGATGAATGATAAATGGGACAACATTGCACGAACAATGACATAAAGCATAGAGTGGACTATTTCTCTATACGGTAGGACAAATAATAAATGCCATGTGACATACAATCCAATCAAATGACGAGGATCTGTTTTGGTGTTATACAAGGATAAATCACATCCAAAGTATAGGCAACTGTGATTGTAACATGCCGGTGTTGCAGACCAAACGGTCCCCCCTAAAAATTGGTCTGCCCTGCCTTCACTGCGCATGTGTTAATAGCCGTGGTTCGCGGATTATCATCTCATTTCTGCTTAAAACGGCCTTGTTTCTGCTTAAAACTGACTTTAAAATGAGTTAAGAAATTTTACCTTGTCAATAATCCCATTAATCTAATCCATTTGATCGCTTTGGGTGAAGAGACTCTGTCTTAGATGAGCAGCTAAGCTCTGAAATGGCCCTTGCGCAGTGGAGGCAGGGCGGACTGATTTTTGGGGCGGACCGTTCGGTCTGCGACACTGGTTTGTCATGGTGACATGCAGTCACCTTTGCGGATACATACGAGGTCTGTCCATAAAGTATCGTACCTTTTTATTTTTTTCAAAAACTATATGGATTTCATTCATATGTTTTTACGTCAGACATGCTTGAACCCTCGTGCGCATGCGTGAGTTTTTCCACGCCTGTCGGTGACGTCATTCGCCTGTGAGCATGCCTTGTGGAAGGAGTGGTCCCGCCCCCTCGTCGGATTTTTATTGTCTGGAAATGGCGGAATGAAAAGGACTTTTTTTCCATCAGAATTTTTTCAGAAGCTGTTAGAGACTGGCACCTAGAAACCATTCGAAAAATTTATCTGGCTTTCAGTGAAAATTTTACGGGCTTCACAGAGAATAAGGACTTTGACATGTCCAGCTCTCCACAAGTTATTTTATACTCACTCGACTGGTAAGCACTGAAAGCCGAGATAGACATGTCCCAACTTGTCCTCTAACACTCCGAAACGGAGGTGTTCCTTTGTCTCGCTTCATCAGCGAATCGGTCGTGACGCGCGAAGCCTCCGCGCGGCTTTCCATGACAAAATCTCTTGTTAAAAGTGAAATCTGCCGGAAAATGGCTGATGTCCAGGTCTTGTGATAACCAGAGAAAGAGCACACGACGGTCTCGTATCCACAGAGCCATCAGCTTAGAAATGATCCAGTGGTTTGTGCCGCATCGTCGCAGCTCGCAGCGCGGTGCACCGACCGTCCTTAAAGGGGTCCTTAAAGCTGTAGCTGTGAAGCCCGTAAAATTTTCACTGAAAGCCAGATAAATTTTTCGAATGGTTTCTGGGTGCCAGTCTCTAACAGCTTCTGAAAAAATTCTGATGGAAAAAAAGTCCTTTTCATTTC
This sequence comes from Thalassophryne amazonica, assembly GCF_902500255.1. NCBI lineage: Eukaryota > Metazoa > Chordata > Actinopteri > Batrachoidiformes > Batrachoididae > Thalassophryne > Thalassophryne amazonica. The sequence continues at coordinate 80,557,925 of NC_047105.1, forward strand.
GCCATTTCCAGACAATGAAAATCCGACGAGGGGGCAGGACCACTCCTTCCACAAGGCGTGCTCACAGGCGAATGACGTCACTGACAGGCGTGGAAAAACTCACGCATGCGCATGAGGGTTCAAGCATGTCTGACGTAAAAACATATGAATGAAATCCATATAGTTTTTAAAAAAAATAAAAAGGACCGTTAATTTATGGACAGACCACGTATCTGTGAAAGTGAGAATGGGACTTTAGGTTGAGTCTACTATGATATTTTTAGAGGAAACCTGGTAAACCGATACCTAAAGGCCTGGTTACACGGCACTTAACGAGGTGCAAGGAAGCCCAAATGAAACAAGAAATCTGGACTTTCGTTGACTTTCGTTGGCATCATTTAACCTTCACACAGCTTCATCCCTGCAGCTTGCACTTCATCAGGATTTCTAAACTGTCGAAAAAATTTGAACAAATGCCACTGAAAACCTCAGTTTGTTTGTATTTTGTTTTGCTGTCATTCTTGATGGTTTCTTGTCATTTGTTTAGTTTTTGTAATGTTAGGGCTCCTTCACACATAGTGCAAATTTGGTCGAAGTGCGCACAAAGTGAGCATGAAGCAGGAATTGTATTCAAAACGTTTGTCTAAGTGCCCCACGACTGTGGAGTTGCTGAGTGCACATGTGATGTGCCAGAGTGTCGGCTCCCCCCTCACAACATGTGTGCGTGTGTTGCGCGCTCCCCCCGCTCTCCCCCACAACACGTGTATGCGTGTGGTTTGTGTGCCTCCCCGGTGAGATGCAGAGTGACACCTTGGTCTGTGCGCTGAACGGACGGAGCATAGCAGCTGTTGACATTCTGGTCCTGGACATCAGAGCTGCAGAACACGCACTGTGCTTTGGCGGACACATGCATGTGTATGCTTGCTGTCCTCACGTCAAAATACATGAAAACATACATCGCTTGTGCGACGGGCTAGAGAGCATGCACATTGACAGGCTGTTCCAGGTGGACCGGACCGCCAGTTCATGTGGACATGCAGCAGGCGATCTGAATGTTACGTTTGTCTGATAGGACAGTGAGTGGCGCACTGCAGGACCATATGACAGGCCAACAGTACAACAAATACGCCACTTTCAGTCACATATCAGCAGAAATACACCATACCATATGCCGTTTGGTCAGTTATCACAACGCTTTAGAAAATACATTTATTTGCTTGTTGATTTTAACCATTTCACGCTCCTGTTATGAGACAGTGGTTGTGGCGCAGTGGTAAAGTTTCTGTCTGGTAATCAGAGCATGCAGGTTCAACTCCCAGGAGTGGCATTTTTTTATTTATTTAACCAGGGCTATTTAACCGTGGGGCTCTGTGTTGCTTCCCGATCAACCGAGTGATCTTCACTAATTATACAGCTGTTTTTTATTTTATTTTCTTCCACATCAGCAGCGCAATGTGGTGCAGTTCCTCCCACAGTGCGAGCAGCTGCAGCAGCTTGCACTGTGTTCCTGCTCGAAAGACACCGGCGCGTACATGAACAGTTGCACCGGGATTGTACACGCCTGCCCGTTGGCGCGATGTTTCATGGTGCGCTAATTCAAACTGTTTCGCCATAATTCAACCAAATGTGCACTATGTGTGAAGGGGCCCTTAGCGTTTAGTTCGACTTCATTCGACCAACTGAACATTTTCATACCGTGCAAAAGCCGGTTTGTGAGCGCTGCTGTGGAGGAGAGATGCAGCTCCTCTGCTGGCAGTACTGGTGTGTGGTGTGGAGCTTCTGCCGCTGCATGTGATGGGGCGAGTGTGGCTGCTGTAAAAAAAAAGGCAGAGAGAGAGAGAAAGAGAAAGAGAGACAGCGCTATCTCTCTCTCCTTCTCTCCTTCTGTCTTGCTCTCAATGCTGAAACAAGAATCTTTAAGTTTGCTTGTGAGTTTAAATGGTAATATTTTCTACTTTTTTCGGGGGGGGGGGGGGGGGGGAGGACACAGAAGCACTCTGAACTTTACGATCTGATGTTCCCAGCCCTGACAAGGAAGCAGTGTGTCCCGCTGTATATGTTCGATCTGGAAACGTGAGTGCCTTTTGCTTTACCGATTTGAGAACAGAGCGCATTTCTGCAATGAAAAAAAAAATTGGCATGTTTGGAGTGTATATTATTTTGGTGGAGTATTTAGCATGTGTGGTTAGTGTAGTGGTGTTTTTTTTTTTTTTTTTAGTAAAAATGAGACGTCTTGTGAATGTTGAGCAAGTGCTTCAGTTTTTTTTTTTTTTCTTAATTGGAGCAAGACGGTGTGCGCAGAGTGTCATCAGAGTCTGAACCAGACAGGATTCTGATGATGAAGGAGATGATCCCTCTTGTTTTCTGCACAAGCAACCAGAGCAGGTGAATCCACCGATGTGCACACAGATCTCCACAGTGGGTTGGATCGCGTGCAAAGGCTGCATACACCACGGTGGCGTGAATAATGCCGCATTGCATCCTTATGCCGCGTTCACACCGGACGACATGTGAGCGACAGCGGCGACAGGTTGCCATGTAATCCCTATGGAAGGATGCGTTGTAGTGCCACAAAAGTCCAAGCCACGCAACGCGACGCGATGGATGCGAATGAAGCAATTGGCGCGTTTGTGGCGCGATATTGCGTCGCGTTGCCCTCCTCCCCAAGTTGAAAAATCTGAACTTTTTCGTCTTGTCGCGTCGCGATGACCAATCAGGGACTGGATATGTAGTGACGTGGAGATGTCTGGAGTTTATACTTGATGTGGACGTGTCCTGTCTCTGGCAGCCAGCCTGTGAGCAGGACTTATGTCCCTTTTGTCCTTTATTTCACAATTATGACAGAGTTTGAGGGGAGAGCGAGCAGCAGTACCGCAGCAGCGGCAGCAGCCATTTTTTTTTCACGTGCGAGTGCGAATGAATCGTCCGTGAAGATAATTTTATTAACTACATAGATGTATAACAAAACAAATGGTGACTGGTTTATAATGAATGAATGAATGAATGAATGAAAATGAATGAATGAATGAAAACTGTTTATTTCGAACATTTGATACAACAACAATTACAAGATAGATCTGTAAAGACAACAACAAAAAAGTTCCTACTGTGTACCCAACATGTCCGAAAAGGGGTAGGGTGAAGCATCAGCTTATTTATCCCTACCCCTTCTTCCCCACAACCAGTAATACCCTTTGCCACATATACACATAGATTCCTACACACCTAAACCGATATCAATATATATATATATACATATACATACACACATATATATATATATATATATATATATATATATATATATATATATATATATATATATATATATATATATATACATATACATATATACACATATATATACACAAACATAAATATACACCTACACATACCTACTTACATACAAAATACTATATATTTACAAGCCGAAGCAAAAAAACAAAAACACCCTAACCCTCATTACCCTTCCTCCTCCCTATACCCAGAAAAAAACATATTTTTGTACCGCTGTTTGAACTGGTTCATGCTTGGACATTGCTTGAGCCCCACTCCCAATCTGTTCCACATCCTCACCCCACAGACAGAAATACAGAAACCTTTTAATGTTGTTCGTGCCCACTGATGCTTTAAATTCAATTTCCCCCTCAGACTGTAATCCCCTGATCTGTTAAAAAACATATTTTTAATATTTGCTGGAAGTAAATTGTTTATTGCTTTATACACAATTTGTACTGTTTGAAAATGAACCAAGTCTGTGAATTTTAAGAATTTGGATTGTAAAAATAGTGGATTTGTATGATCTCTATAGCCAGTATTATGAATAATTCTTATAGCTCTTTTCTGCATTACTGATAGTGATTGTGTTGTACCTTTATAAGTATTACCCCATACCTCTGCACAGTACTGTAAATATGGTAAAACCAGTGAGCAGTAAAGAATGCGGAGTGAGTTGTGGTCCAGAATATGTTTCGCTTTGTTTAGAACTGAAATGCTTCTTGACAGTTTACTTTGTATATGTTTTATATGAGTCTTCCAGTTTATCTTATCATCTATTATCACCCCCAGAAACTTATTTTCATGTACCCTTTCAATATCTACCCCCTCGACTTGTAACTGAACCTGTATGTCTGTATTACAATAGCCAAATAACATGTATTTTGTTTTACTTAAGTTTAATGATAATTTGTTTCTGTCAAACCATATTTTCAATTTTCCCATTTCTATACTGATCCTCCTCAGTAACTCCTGCAAATCCCCCCCCTGAACAAAAAATGCTTGTGTCATCTGCAAATAATACTAATTTTAATATTTTGGAAACATTGACAATATCATTTATATAAATTAGAAACAGTTTTGGACCCAATACTGACCCCTGTGGGACGCCACAAGCATTGTTCAAGCATGATGATGTATATTCCCCCAACTTCACAAACTGTTTTCTGTTACTTAAGTAGCTTCTCACCCAGTGCAACACCAACCCCCTAATCCCATACTGTTCAAGTTTATTGATTAATATGTCTTGATTAATTGTATCAAAAGCCTTTTTAAGGTCTATAAATATTCCAACTGAATGTAATTTGTGGTCTATGGTGTTTGTAACACAATTATGACAGAGTTTGAGGGGAGAGCGAGCAGCAGCGGCAGCCAGGATTTTTTTTTTAATTGTTCACATGTGCACACGCGAACGGGACAGGAGGTCCTTAAACTGGGTCCTGGAGAGGCAGAAGTATCGCTGAAAGCGGCCATCATCCAGATGCAGCTCCTGCAGCAAATAATGAAACTCCCTGAATTGGGAACATCTCATGAGGATGTTGTGAACCCAGGGACAGCGCCACTGGAGACGTTTGTCAGCTTTCCACAACAAACAGAGCACAGCAACTCGCTCCGTGTGATCAAGCTCTGACATGTTGACTTGATGGCGAGCGGAATGGAAGCTCCTCCTATTTGATGAAGCATTGGGCTGAATTTTCGCAGTGAAAGCAGAGCGACACACTGGGCAATGGTGGCGCGTCCATCGCCAGGCGAGGGATGCGAATTTGTGGCGTCGTGTGTTGTCCTGTGTGAACGCGGCATTATATGCACCACGGTAGTGTATCTAGCCAGTCCTTACTGCTCCAGCAATGGCTCCAGGCGCGTTTTGTTTAAAGCGTCAAGATCAACGTTAGCTTCGGTTTCAGTTTGTTCGTCTTTCTTTCTTTTTGTGCTCTTGATTTGCAGGCTATTCAGTGATGGGAAGAGTAGAAAGCTCATTCTGCCACCTTTTCTGAATGATTTGTGACTTTTTTACTTTTTTTCCTTTGCTCAGGAATTGTCATATGCTGTGTGACCTGGCCATTAGACATCCTCAACATCTCTAGACCAGGAGCATAGCCAGTGGTTGTCTCAGCACCAAAACCCCACTACTGAACCAGTTGAACCAGTCCACTGCAGACCCCCTTTCCCCACAGCACAAAAAAAGAAAACAAAAGAAAAAGACAGTCTTGTTGACAGTGTTCGGGGCATTGTATTTTAGATGCTACCATCCAGTGTAGTGACTTGACTGGATTACTGACCTTTGTTTAATGAACAAAGTGAGTATACGAGGTCTCTTAGATAATAAACCGACCCTTTTATTATTTTTTTTAACTATATGGATTTGAATGACATGTGATTACACCAATCATGCTTGAACCCTCGTGCGCATGCGTGAGTTTTTTCACGCGTGTCGGTGACGTCATTTCCCTGTGGGCAGGCCTTGAGTGAGATGTGGTCCCGCCCTCTCGGCTGAATTCCTTTGTTTCATACGCTGCTCGAGACGGCGCGCGTTGCTTTATCAAAATTTTTTCTGGACCTGTGAGGAATATCCGAGTGGACACTATTCGAGAAATTAAGATGGTTTTCTGTGAAAAGCTTAACGGCTGATGAGAGATTATGGGGTGTTTCTGTCGGTGTAAGGACTTCCCACGGAGCGGGACGTCCTGCAGCGCTTCCAGGCGCTGTCGTCGGCCTGTTTCGAGCTGAAAACATCCTAATTTAAGGCTTAATTCACCCAGGACATCGTGAGAGAACAGAGAAGATTCAGAAGAGGCCGGCATGAGGAATTTATGCGGACATTCCACTGTTTAAGGACATTTTTTTAATGAAAGACGTACGCGTAAATTCGCCGAGTCGTTTCCGTGACGACTCGGCAAATCTGTGTGCGCCGCGACAGGAAAAACACCTCCGTGTTGAAAACCATTTGTAGAATTCAGGCAGCTTTTAATGGCTTTCAACAAGTGAGTAACTGAGAAATTGTTTAACAGCTTGGGCATGTTCCAACTTGCCCGTTAAGATTTCCAACGGAGGTGTTTTTCCTGCCGCGACCCCCCGCGGTCGGGTCCGGCCCGACATGCGACTCTGCCTGCACGTTCTTTCATTACAAAATGACCGTTAACAATGGAATGTCCGAATAAACTCCTCATGCCGACTTCTTCTGAAAGTTCTCTGTTCTCTGACGACTTCCTGGGTCAACAGAGCCTGAAATGTGGAAGTTTTCAACTTGAAACGGCGAGACGCTGCCGCCTCGAAGCGCAGATCGCCGTCAGGCGCCGTGGACCGCCCTTAAAGCGACACTACCAGACCAAAATCTCTCATCAGCCGTTAAAATTTTTACCGAAAACCAGCTGAATTTATTGAATGGTGTCCACTCAGTTGTGCCTTACAGTTTTGAAAAAATTTTTATCAAACAAAGCAACAGTCTCTGAGCCATTCCTAAACAATGAAAAAAATCGACGAGCAGGTGGACGACTCCTCACTCAAAGACTGCCCACAGGCGAATGACGTAACCGACAGGCGTGAAAAAACTCTCGCATGCCCACGAGGGTTCAAGCATGTCTGATGTAATCACACGTGATTCAAATCCATATGGTTTTTGAAAAAAATAATAAGGTCGGATACTTTTCTAATAGACCTCGTATGTTGTCAGGAAGTCAGCAGTATTGTCCAGTATTCTTTAGAGAGCTGTGTAGGATCAGACAGCATCAGTTTACATTAGTACCACCACAGTTTACATGCTTCCCGTATTTTCCAGAGTATACTTTTTTTACTAGTTTGGGAGGTCCTGCGATAAACACTTCAGTGTGACTTAAATACTGAAAAATCACACATTCTTTAGCAATAATAATAATAATAATATGTATATGTAATTTAGGTCCTTCAGACTTTTTTTGAGTAAATACTTCAGGGTAGCATGAGCATGGCTAAAACCTTTCAGCTTCTGGGGGGCTCCGCTCCCCCAGACCCCCCGCCCTTTAAATATATATATATATATATATATATATATATATATATATATAATATATATATATATATATATATATATATATATATATATATATATATATAATTTTTTTTTTTTTTTTTTTGCCTTACACATGTACAAATTTGCTCATGAAAGTTTTCCAGCTAAAAGCCCTAAAGGAGGACTAGAGTTGAGTATCGCGAACCGGTTCTTTTTGGGTATCGTTAAGAAATAATTCGATCCACCAACATTAATAGCCTTTTTGATTAATGATTCCCTTATTGGTCCTTCAGAGCGGCCGTTGTTTTTGAATGTGTTTGTCAGGAAAATCATTTCTCTATATACAATTATAGACTTTTGATTTTGGTGTACCCATGATTATGCGGACCATGCTGACCAGGTCCGCATAATCACGGGTACACCGAAATCAAAAGTCCATAACTGCTTTATTATATGGTAAACAAGAAAAGTGGGAGTTTGTCAAACATACTAAAAGTGAAAAATCAATCTCAAGTTTCAGCTCTTTATTATTACTGTCATACTGCACCAACTGACATCCCGTCGATCGACTGGAGATGCCTGTTAAGTCTGTGACGAAGAGTCATCAGGCTTGTTTTCTTATAAAGTGTGCCATTCGCCTGTCTAGCTTCTGTGTAAAATCGACCGAGTACTCCGTCAAGCATCCGTGTGTCATAAGTTTTCAAAGTTGGGCTCCTCTTCAGAAGCGGCAGGTCCATTTCTTATTCCCTCTCAAAGCCATTAAAATATGTAAATCGTAAGTCACTTTTGTGCGGATTAAAGTGACTAAATGGGACTCCTGTCTTGTTGCAAGAAAGAAACGAGAATCGTCCTCTGTTCCATTGCTCCAAATGCTGCGCCGCTCTCTACTGAGTCAAGTTAAAAAGACTTTCAAAGCAAATCACCATTTAAATCAAATGACACCTCTTTCCAAACGTTGTAATACATCCAATAAACTGCAGTCAATCAAAATGTTTTTTTCTCCCCAAAATGAGACGTCTTGCGCTGACGTGCAGCAGCCCAAGACTGTATGGCTGCAGACCTGCAGACTCCAGCAGCCGTCTGAGTTCAGCTCAGATGTATGTAGAGACTTTCATGCCATTAATGTCTGAAAGGAAATGCTTTTGACAAAAACTACAGATTTTGTTTATTTCAATTTATGTCCAGAGATCAAGGATCCAGTGACCAATTTCATATTTATTTACTTTAAGACTCAATAAAATGTTGTTGACATAGAAAACCTGTAAAGCCTACTTTTAGTACACAGAAAATTCGTAGGAGGTATCGATAAGGGAATCCATAAGGAATCGGATCAATAAGTGGAATCGATAATGGTATTGATATAGATAAAATCTTATCAATACCCATCCCTAAAGAGGACAGAGCTCTATACAGAGCTCTCTGCAGCTCTCAACACCTTATTATAATACTACTACTAATAATAATACATTATATTTATATCGCGCGTTACACAGTGCTAAAAGACACTTTACAGAACAGAGAAAATAAAAAGAACAAAACAGCTTTATTATGGAAAGATAAAAAAAACAATAATATTAAATCAAACCTTCACTGTGCCCTTTGATGGAATCACTGTGATGACTGGTGTTCTGTCAAGATAGGTGCACCGTTGAGATGAGGTGCGTGGCACTTAACGAAACTTAATGTGAAGCTAGCCAAACATAACATTACTGAATATAAAGCTAACAAATACAAAGCTAACTGGCTAACTCATTGGAACTGAATGGGAACATAGCCAAACATACAAACTTACTGAATATACGAGGGCTGTCAATAAAGTATAGGTCCTTTTTATTTTTTTCAAAAACTATATGGATTTCATTCATATGTTTTTACGTCAGACATGCTTGAACCCTCGTGCGCGTGCGTGAGTTTTTCCACGCCTGTCGGTGACGTCATTCGCCTGTGAGCACTCCTTGTGGGAGGAGTCATCCAGCCCCTCGTCAGAATTCCTTTGTCTGAGAAGTTGCTGAGAGACTGGCGCTTTGTTTGATCAAAATTTTTTCTAAACCTGTGAGACACATCGAAGTGGACACGGTTCGAAAAATTAAGCTGGTTTTCAGTGAAAATTCTAACGGCTGATGAGAGATTTTGAGGTGATTCTGTCGCTTTAAGGACTTCCCACGGTGCAAGACGTCGCGCAGCGCTCTCAGGCGCCGTCATCAGCCTGTTTCAAGCTGAAAACCTCCACATTTCAGGCTCTATTGATCCAGGATGTCGTGAGAGAACAGAGAAGTTTCAGAAGAAGTCAGTTTCAGCATTTTATCCGGATATTCCACTTTTAAAGGAGATTTTTTTAATGAAAGACGTGCAGACGGGTCCGCGCATCGGGACGCAGCCGGCGCGGTGCGGCGGCACAGGAAAAACACCTCCGTGTTGATAACCATTTGTAAAATCCAGGCGGCTTTTGATGGCTTTCAGTGGAGTGAGTATATGAGAAATTGTTTAACAGCTGGACATGTTCCAACTTGTCCTTAAGGCTTCTAACGGAGGTGTTTTTCCTGTGGCGGAGTGTCGCGGCGGCTGCGAGCCGACGCTGCAATCCGTCCGCACGTCTTTCATTAAAAAAAATCTCCTTTAACAGTGGAATATCCAGATAAAATGCTGAAACCGACTTCTTCTGAAACTTCTCTGTTCTCTCACGACGTCCTGGATCAATAGAGCCTGAAATGTGGAGGTTTTAAGCTTGAAACAGGCACATTCCACTGTTAAAGGAGATTTTGTAATGAAAGACGTGCAGACGGATTCGCGGGTTGGAAACCATTCGTAAGATTCAGGCGGCTTTCGATCGCTTTTCAGTCGAGTGAGTATCAGAGAAAATTGTTTAACAGCTGGGCATGTTCCAACTTGTCCTGTAAGGCTTCCAACATGGAGGTGTTGTTTGTCAAGCGACATGAGCGGCTGCGTCCTGACACGCGAATCCGTCCGCACGTCTTTCATTACAAAATCTCCTTTAACAGTGGAATGTGCCGATAAAGTGCTGATCCCGACCTTCTCTGCAAGTTACATGACGTCCTGCATCAACAGAGCCTTAAATTTGGAAGTGATCAGCTCCTTTCAGCCTGTCGATAGCGGCTCGGAGCGCGGCACACCCTCCGGCGCTGTGGGCCGTCCTTAAAGCGGCAACAATCCTTAATCTCTCTGAAGCCCATAAAATTTTCACCGAAAGCCAACCGAATCTTCAAAATGGTTTCCAGCTGGTTGTCTGGCAGAGTTTCTGAAAAAAATTTAATGCAACAAAATGGCAGTCCTTCAGACATTCTTCTGACAATGAAAAAACGACAAGAGGGGTGGACCAGTGCTCACACAAAGCCTGCCCACAGGCGAATGACGCAACCGACAGCCGTGAAAAAACTCATGCATGCGCACGAAGGTTCAAGCTTTGCTGATGCAGTCACACGTGATTCAAATCCATATGGTTTTTTAAAAAAATAAAAAGGTCCGATACTTTTCTCACAGACCTCGTATGGTGAAAAAAGAGGTATTTTTGTTGCTGCAAATGAGCAATTAGCATAACCAGTTAACCATAAAACCTAAATCAAAAGCTGTAGCCTGACTCATTATATGTGGAACATTCTCTGTATAACTTGTAAACTATGTGGTCATTTCACAATGACACATGTGACTCATGTCTCGTTCTCTAAAATTGTATTGTAGCATTATTAGTTATTATTACTATTATTATTGTTGCTATTATTATTAATATATAAATAAAAATAAATTAAAAAATATAATTATAATTTGTAATACATTTGACTCTTTTACGACAACAAATGCTGAGCCATTAATTATTATACAGAAAATAAATCCACAAACATGCTGAAATGCCAGCAGCTTAATGCTAACTTTAACATTGAAAACGCCATAGACATGCTAACACATTAGCATTGGCGTTAGCATAAAATACATCTATCAACTGTTTCAGAAGACCATAACAGGTCAGTTTAACATAAAAAAGGTAAATATTCTTCACAGACATATGCTCTTTAGGGTTTTCGTGTGGAAAAATTAAGATAAAGTGAAATAAAGCAAATGAAACCAACGAAGCAGCAGCTCGAAGCACTCCTTCATTGGTTCAAGATTCAAAGCAAAGCTCGGTTGATTATATGAAATAAACGAAACAATTGCAGTAAAACAAAATTATTTAGCAACTAATCGATGACTAAATTAGTTGACAACTATTTTAATAATCGATTTTAATGGATTAACTCGATTATTTGTTTCAGCTCTAATTAGCAGGGAGTACTGTATGGAGTGATCGGTGGCTGTAGGTCACCATACTTTAAAAAGATATTAACGATTGTAGTTAAAAATACTGTGATGATGCATCCTGTTAAAATAAATAAATAAATGAAATTTGGTATCTCATAAACAGGCATGAAAAGAAGCTGTTTCTGAGGCTGACCCATTCTGATCACAATGCAACATGTTACATCATGATCAGGATGTCAGCTGGTGTCTGGTTCTTCCCACGTGTGTGAGCAGTGGTCACAGTAATGCATGACTTATACAAGACGATGATCCGGTTTATAAAGGGAAAACAGCATGACAACATGAGTAACATGAAAATCACAACACATATTGCTGTGGTCACCCAGCAGCTTTTCTCATTCACTTTTGGTATAAGCTGTAATGATAACAGCAACAACGAAAAGTGGTTCCACCATGAATTTCTGGACACTGAACATATGAATGACAGGTGGCAGAGTGTTTCAAGCTACAAGAAATTCATAATAAAGTCTACCCAGACATCTTCACACCCTGCGACCCCATCCCAGATAAGCAGTTGAAGGTGTATGTACATCTGTACATCTTCACATCACAACACAATGACACAGAGGTTTTGAACATGCCCAAAACTCCTAGATAAAACCCACATGCTCTGATACCAGGTCAGTAAGAGCTGCGTTGTACCTACACATCGTAACATATACTGAACAGTAGTGTCCCATCCAGATTTCCTAGCAATTTTCCTTAATTTCATGTGACGTCTTCTTTATGTCTGTCTCCCACAGCCAATGTTGGTATGTCACATAGAGTGAAGACCAGCCCAGTTAGAGTGGCTCACTGATCAAGCAAGAGTCCAGTCTTACATGAGCTGTTACAGGACTAAATTTTAATTATAGGTAGGGAATGCCTACATCCCTGATATGCGATTGTGGCTGTTGGTCTTGCTTTGATCCTGTAATCAGCTTCAAAGGCATTGAGGTCAAGGGACAGCTCATGCCTTTGATGGTAAATGGTAAATGGACTGCATTTATATAGCGCTTTTCCATCTGCATCAGACGCTCAAAGCGCTTTACAAATAATGCCTCACATTCACCCCGATGTCAGGGTGCTGCCATACAAGGCGCCCACTACACACCGGGAACAATAAGGGATTAAAGGCCTTGCCCAAGGGCCCTTAGTGATTTTCCAGTCAGGCGGGCATTTGAACCCATGATCTTCTGGACTCAAGCCCAACACCTTAACCACTAGACCATCACCTCAGACCATCCCCTCAGGGGAGGTGATGGTCTAGTGGTTAAGGTGTTCGTCAATAAGGATCAAAGCTCTCTCTGAGCTTTGATCCTTATTGCAATACTTACATTCTGAATGCTTTGACCCTGTAATCAGGAGCTACAGGATCAAAATCAATAATCACATGAGCTCAAATGAATTTGTAAAGTTACATACTTATAGGTATATACTTACTGTTAGTTATTCACAGAGTACCCAGTTATAGTTTCTCAGGTACTTTTCCTTGTAGTACCTAACACACAAAATAAAAATGGTGCTAAATAGCACTAATGTGTGTATGTATGTGATTGTGATTGTTTTGGGACTCAGATGCACCACGTTACAAGGAGTTCCTCTCATATTACCCATTTACTTTACTCAGTTATCTACTGTATGAACCATCAACTTCTTTTTTGTAATTTCTATAGTTACCTTAAGTCAGTGGTGTCTGTTAGTACACGATTGGCTGAATGTGCTAATCGGCAGGGAGAGATGGAAAATGTGTAGGTTATATGATACTCGAGGACCAGGGTTGAGAAGTACTTCCTCAAGTTATTCAGTTACTGTTACTTTTAAGATCTTTCCCTTGATCTGGATCTACACCATAATTTAATCAGTTTTTCCTGAGCTCAAAGGATTCCTCAAGGGACACCTCAAGGAACTGGTTCTTTTCTTTTTGAGAGATTCTGCTGACAACCAACTAAGCAATCAATGAAACAGCAATAAAACCTCTTCAGAGGACATAAACAAGAACACGAACAACAACGGCAACAACAACAACCATCATAATCATAATAATAATAATATAGAAATGCTTTTGTGACTAGACAGGGGGATTTAGTGAGCATATAATGGCTTAATAATGACCATCTTTTGGAATTTAGACGTTTTTTGTCTCATTCGGTCATTATGCATTCATAGGACATATTCTGGATGAGTTTGGATTTTGAACGGCATCAACATGTGCATGTTTAATGATGGGGGTATTAATAAATATGCATATTTTCTTTCTTAATCCAATAGAAAGTGAAGCAATCAGTGAACTCCCACCTAACATGTTCATACTTACATCATAAGAGAACAATAACATGCTCATCATTCCTCAGACATCAGAGTTTTAACTTTCGTCTCAGACGTTTTGAATTGCGAAAAATCACCTTATCTCACTATGTTACAGAGTAAGATAGAAGAATGGATTTTGAAGCACAGCTGTATGTTCCTCAGAATTTATCTGTCTTCCATTAGTCACTGACTATCGCCACAATATTTCATTGAAACACGTGTTAACTCTTTCAGTTGTAGTGTACACAGACTAGCACACAGATTATTTAAAGAAATTTAATTTAACTCGTGCAGTGCCCGTAGGAAGTTTGTATTCCTATAGAAAATTAGGAGCTTAAGTAGATTATTCATAGATGGTCATATGAGGCTGTGTTGGGATGTTGGAAGAGGTGTACTTATATAATTATTTGAATATAGTATTTCATATTGTTTTGAAAAGTCAGTTTTATTATCAATTATATGAAAATAAAAGGATTCCTATTAAACATCACAGTGCACAAGCCATATCTGAAAGCTGAGGTCGATCTGACAAATAGAGAAATGGATGGAATGATGCTACTGAAGTCATAGTTTTGCATACTTAAAGCTCAGGTTCTTGATCGAGGTTCTTCCCTTCAGACACTTCGGGGAGCGCCCTCTCTACACATTCATTTACTAGAAAAGAAGGTGCAACAGGCTAAATAGGAACTTCCAGATATTTTAAGGAGGATCCAAGTATATGTTTTACTCCATGCAGACACAAAGAGGAGGGAAAGGTCCACTTATCATCTTCTGGATGGAACCAGGCTCACCTGCGTGCACTGACCTGGTTTTCGGTGCCATTCTGCAGTAATGTGATGGAGTGAAGGGAGCTGATGGTAAACTAGGGCATCTGTCTTTGAAGATGTGTGGTCGGTGTATGTTGAAATAAGGACGTCTGCAGTCACCGAGTGTGATGACAGTGAAGCAGCGGTCACCCTCTGACCTTATCTGCTGGAAATGCACGGCATTGTGTCACGCAGCGTGATGAGAAGCGTGAGAACCGTGCTGACGGAGGCAGCCTCACTGCAGCCTCTTGTGAACGAAACATGGCCGCTTGCTAGTGTACATGGCCTTGGGCTGCTTGCTTCTACACATTCGTAGTCTGTACGTACGTTAGTGTGTGTCAGAGAGAAGAGAGAGAGGGGGGGGGGTAGGAAGACAGGCTGTCATGCTCGTATCCTAATCCTGCTCGCGTCAGCGTAATGTTTTATTCCAGCAATAATACTATTAGTTATACAGTCACAGACATCATGCAGACATGACTAGGGTGCGCATGCACAAACGGTCTCTCACTCATATAATCGACACACAATCGTGTATGTGTGCACAGGAGTGGTCATTTCTGCACAGACCGTATTGGTTGAGGTTGGATGGAGAAATTTTTACTTAGTTCACCTGAAGAATAAGATAATGTATCCTGTTGCTTTGTGCAACGGTTTCCTGCTTTTGTGTGTAAAAATAACACGCTGTGTCCAGTGTTTCATCCTTAAGTGTGGCAGTGATATGGCAGCAATGTGGGAGCAGTACACAGTGTCGCTGACCTGCCAACTATGTGTCAGCGGGAATTAGGTTGAAAGGTAGCAACATGCAACAAGAGCACAGTGTGTCTGTGCCCTTGACACGAAAATACTATATAACAACTTCCAGTTTGCTGTTGTCATCTCTGCTGTGTTGCCTTCCAGTTACTAGTATCTGTGTTGTAAAGGTGTTAACCCCCAAAACATGATTCAGCTGCAAATCGTGAATTATCCGCAAAATGTGAATACTGAAAAAATATCTCCCAAAACATGAACGCGGGTCTCACAAAACATGAATATCATTCATGATATATATATATATATATATTTTTTTTTTATGGATTTCATGGATTTATATATAGTTGGATTTATATATAGTTTATGGATTTCAGTTTATGGATCATTACTGCAGGAAATCTTGATCGCAAACCCGATCACCGCAAAAATGATTATTTAATTTATTACTATTTTTTTTTTTTTGAGGTGAGGTGTGGAGGTGATCCAAGCGCGCTCTCTTCTGGTGTCAAGCGCCCGGCCCCACTGGGTGTGTCCCCCTCCAGGGACAGTGTCAGGTGAGGACCTTCGGATGGTCCATCTGTCAGACTCAGAGAGGAGAGAAACCTCCATGAACTGGAAAAATAATACTGACCCGAATGAGCAGACAACAGAGAATGGGAAGCGTAAGGACCGTCTACAAAGTGCAAAAACAAGACACCAGAAAAATATTCAGTAAATTCAGGTGTGATGTCACCACATTCACTGCACACATCAGTGGTCTCCTGCTGGTTATACCACAGTCAGGAACTTCAGAAAGACTTGTTTATATTTTACAACTTTTTTTGTCATGCTATACACAGCATGGTGGTGGAAGCACTTTGTTCACACGCCTCCCAATAGGAGTGTCCCTGGATTGAGGCCACCTGGGCCCCATTCTCTATGTGGCTCACAATATGCTAAACCGTTATATTACACCTGAGGTACTTCATGAATGTGTTTATTAAATATGGATTATTGAATAGAAATGTTTGTTATTGTTAACACTAATGTAACTAATGTATATATAGTATGCATGATTTGAGTGTATTTCGTTGCTCATAAAATAAAGAAAAATTGAAAAGAAGTGTGGAAAATCCACTTTTGTTCATCACATAAAATAACATGATTGGACCTCACTTTTTCAACCAGGTCATATTTTTTTCAAACCAACCTCAAGGCAATTGCATTGTGTGTTAGTCAATAGAAAAACCCATGAAATGAAAAATTAAAAGTAAATAAAAGGCCCTTGAGTCAATTTTAAGTACAAAAAAATTAAATTAAAAATGACCCTTGCGGATGTTACGCCGTCTGTCAAAACGAAGTGGGAGATATACGAGGGCTGTCAATAAAGTATAGGTCCTTTTTATTTTTTTCAAAAACTACATGGATTTCATTCATATGTTTTTACGTCAGACATGCTTGAACCCTCGTGCGCATGCGTGAGTTTTTCCACGCCTGTCGGTGACGTCATTTGCCTGTGAGCACTCCTTGTGGGAGGAGTCATCCAGCCCTTCGTCAGAATTCCTTTGTCTGAGAAGTTGCTGAGAGACTGGCGCTTTGTTTGATCAAAATTTTTCTAAACCTGTGAGGCACATCGAAGTGGACACGGTTCGAAAAATTAAGCTGGTTTTCGGTGAAAATTTTAACGGCTGATGAGAGATTTTGAGGTGATACTGTCGCTTTAAGGACTTCCCACGGAGCGGGACGTCGCGCAGCGCTCCCAGGCGCCGTCGTTTCCTGTGCCGCCACACCGCGCCGGCGTGCAGACCCGTCCGCACGTCTTTCATTAAAAAAAATCTCCTTTAACAGTGGAATATTCGGATAAAATGCTGAAACTGACTTCTTCTGAAACTTCTCTGTTCTCTCACGACGTCCTGGATCAATAGAGCCTGAAATGTGGAGGTTTTCAGCTTGAAACAGGCTGTCTCTCAGCAACTTCTCAGACAAAGGAATTCCGATGAGGGGCTGGACGACTCCTCCCACAAGGAGTGCTCACAGGCGAATGACGTCACCTACAGGCGTGGCAAAACTCACGCATGCGCACGAGGGTTCAAGCATGTCTGACGTAAAAACATATGAATGAAATCCATATAGTTTTTGAAAAAAATAAAAAGG
This sequence comes from Thalassophryne amazonica, assembly GCF_902500255.1. Classification (NCBI taxonomy): domain Eukaryota; kingdom Metazoa; phylum Chordata; class Actinopteri; order Batrachoidiformes; family Batrachoididae; genus Thalassophryne; species Thalassophryne amazonica. Next base: position 80,575,454 of record NC_047105.1, read on the forward strand.
ACCTATACTTTATGGACAGACCTCGTATAGGAGAAAACAGATCACATCCAGGAGAAAACATCACATCTAGGAGAAAACAGATCATATTTAGGAGAAAACAGTTCATATCTAGGAAAAACAGATGACATCTAGGAGAAAACATCACATCTAGGAGAAACCAGATCACATCTAGGAGAAAACAGATCATATAGAAGAAAACAGATCACATCTAGGAGAAAACAGATCATATCTAGGAGACAACATCATATAGAAGAAAACAGATCATATCTAGGAGGCAACATCATATAGAAGAAAACAGATCATATCTAGGAGAAAACAGATCATATAGGGGAAAACATATCTCAGAGAAATCAGATCATATCTAGGAGACAACATCATATAGAAGAAAAGAGATCATATCTAGGAGACAACATCATATAGAATAAAACAGATCACATATAGGAGAAAACAGATCATATAGGGGAAAACATCATATCTCAGAGAAATCAGATCATATAGGGGAAAACATCATATCTCAGAGAAATCAGATCATATAGGAGAAAACAGATCATATATAGGAGAAAACAGATCATATAGGGGAAAACATCATATCTCAGAGAAATCAGATCATATAGGAGAAAACAGATCATATATAGGAGAAAACAGATCATATAGGGGAAAACATCATATCTCAGAGAAATCAGATCATATCTAGGAGACAACATCATATAGAAGAAAACAGATCACATCTAGGAGAAAACAGATCATATAGGGGAAAACATCATATCTCAGAGAAATCAGATCATATAGGAGAAAACAGATCATATATAGGAGAAAACAGATCATATAGGGGAAAACATCATATCTCAGAGAAATCAGATCATATAGGAGAAAACAGATCACATCTAGGAAAAACAGATCATATATAGGAGAAAACAGCTCATATCTAGAAGAAATCAGATACTAAAGGAGAAAACAGATCATATCTAGGAGAAAACAAACACAATTTCCCATCTTTTTTTAAGAAAATCCTTCTCTGTGCCACACCACCATGTTATTGGTGATGTAACAAACAAAAGTTGCACTATGTGCAGATTCTCCAGTCACAAACACAGAAGCCTACTACTCCTTCAGTGTTGTCACAGGTATCTTGGTGGCTCCCCTCACTACTGTCCTTTCATGCCATTGTGGTGGTGTCCAGAGGCAAAATGACAAAAATTGTTTGACTGACAAGATACTTATGAAGCTAAGTGTATTTCAAAGAGAAACTTTCTCTCTTTTTTTTTTTTTTTTTTTTGACGAGACTTGATGTCAGCACGTATTTGTGTGGACAGCTTGTAAGTGGGCAGGCAGAGTGACTGAGGAACACGACAGAGTTGGACACGACCCTATTTTGAAGTTGATCACTATCAGCTTCCTCCCACACCTCTGTCACCTCTGCTCTCACACCAGCCGCCTCCATGTGAACAAATTCAGTCACTTTACACCACAAAGGCTGTTCTACAGCAGATGGAAATAACAGCTGACGTCCAAACACACACCTCATACTGATGAAGACAGCCTGTATTTGGTCTGTGAGCGACTACAACTTAATCACACTTAGTAGACTAATTACTTAATTACTGCTAATGAACATGTTTATATGTTTTTATGCATGTTGTGTGAGATGGGGGAAGTTTTCTGACGGGAAAATGATATTTGATAGGAAGAAATGTGTGTGTAAAAATAGCTGAATGGAGCTACTGTGATATTCCAAATTGTGGTCAGACTTCAAAAACCATGAAAGAGCCCCTCCCTCAAAAGAATAACAAAATCTCAGTTTATCTTGTGATGCTCCTCCAATACAATTTTACACGACACTATATGGTGCTCTCCAAAAGTATTCGACCCCTTGGTATTTCACACATTTTAATTAGTTTATGCCATTTCAAATACAAAATGTAAACCAGGAATCTCAATATAAAGAGTTCTAAAATTATCTTCCTCAAACTCAAACTGAAAGCAAATCTCTACAGCTTGATATAAATTAATTAAAATATAAAAGCCAAGATGATGAGTTGCATAAGTAATGGGTGCTTTTGGTATAATTCCTATAAATAATATCAGTTATCAAGTTATGAAGAAAACCATACATGTGTTTGACAGGTGTATGGTTTTCTGAAGGGTGCAAAAAGCCATATTCATTGGCAAAACAACTTGATAACAATTTTATCATATACAGTGGTCCCTCATTTATCACGGGAGGTATGTTCTAAAAATAACCTGCGATAGGCCAAATCCACGAAGTAGTCAGCGTTATTTTTTACAATTATTATATATGTTTTAACGCTGTAAAACCCCTCACGACACACTTTATACACTTTTCTCAAACAGACATTAACATTTTCTCACTTTTCTCTCCTGTGTAAACACTCAAAGTTCAAACCTTAGTAAAAAAAAGAACATTTTCCTATAAATAATTATGATGGCTTTTAGAACTAAGGAATTTAATTTTAACGATCAACCTACGAGGTTGGACACATAAGAAATTATTAATAGTGACTCACAATTATTATCACTTTACCAGGGTGTTGCTAGGCCGGTATCGTAGATTTACGTCGACGCTACCTGGCTATACCCGCCCACTGTGTGTAAACAAATGATGTCATAGCGCGCGCGCAGCCCAAAAGCTGTCCGCAAAGGAAAAGATGAAAAGGCCAGAAGTGTGTTTTGGTCCCAATATGGATATTCCGGATGATTTTCTCATGGATAGTACGACAATGAACAGCAGCTAAAGCAGCCAGCTTGATGAGGACGCACTGCTGAATTTGGAGAGCAGCGCGCGCCAGCTGACACAACAAAAGTTAAGTGAGCCAACTTTTTATGTACGCATTATGTGTTGTGTATCTTGTTGTGTGTAAAAAGTGATAATAATGCAAATAACATGCTGTTGTCGTGTGGTATGCATTTTCTGAGTCCCTCCGTTCACGCCCAGTCGCCCAAAATGACAGATATTCGCCAGAACGTCAGGCCTCTGAAAATGCATACCGCCAGTCAGGGGATGGATACATGAACATTTCCAAGTCACTGAATATGTCTTGAACTTTATTTACATGAGTTATGAAGAAATACAAACAATATGGCACTCTATGGTAAATCTGTGTGGAGCAGACAGTTCTCAAAAACTGAGTGACTGTGCAAGAAGGAGAAGAGTGAGGAAAGCCACCAAGACACCCAGACAACCCAGAAGAGTTTATAGGCTTATGTAGCTGTGATTATAGAAATTGTGCATGTTTTGCATTTTGTAGCCCCAGTTATACAGCTTCTTGATGACGTTGTATAGAGGAGGATGTTCTTTCACCAAAACATTAAATCTAGTGTTGCATCTCAGATGTACCTTCTGGCAAATTACCGCTGAACTTTCAGGTCTTCTTTTTAAGAAAATCCTCCTTGAAACCACTTCATCTTGGCTTTTATATTTCTAATTCATTTATATAAACTTGTAGAGATTTGCTTTGAGTTTGAGTTTAAGGAAGATCATTTTTTATTTTTATTTTTTATTATTATTTTTGTTTTGAGAAGCCTGATTTACGTTTTGTAATTGAAATGGCATAAACAAAATTAACTTCTGAATGAATGAATTTAATGAATGATAAATGAATGAATGAATGAAAGAATTTTATTTATTTGGCACATACAAACTCAAAAATAACAAAAAAGTTTATAAAGAAAACAATTTAGCAACATACCCATGTGGCCAAAAGGGTGCATTAGCAAAAGCTTATAAACACAAACCTTTTTTAACATAAAAAAGGTAACATAAACCCAAAAACCAAAACCTTGATCAAACCGAGTGCTAGTCTTTGAGATCAGATTGGGACGAGCTCAGTATGAACAGTTGTAACTACACAAGTGTTTAATGTCATTTGCTCCATGAAGAAAATTGTTTGGGAAAATGCTGTCCAGGACTAATGGTGCTGGTGTCTTAGAAACCTAAAATTAAATTTTATAATCAAAAATACCCCATAGACACTGAAATGATGATTCCCCCCCACCCTCAAACATGATCTCTAAGGACCAATCAGAGCCAAGCACAAGTCCAGACTTGCATGTCATCCGGTTGTTAAGTGTGACATAATGCATTATGTGATTTTCAACTTCCGGCTCCAAACAAAAAAGGCGCGCTGTCATTAACATGGAGAACTGCACTGAGACGATGTGATCAGGCTGCACTTACACCGTTGCACACGGACAACAGCATTAACATTGCAACATAAAACTCTTTATATATTGTGCCTAAAACTCTCCTGGATATACGTATTAACTGGGTTTTAGACGTTGTTACTGTGTTTGTTTTATGTAAAAATGTCAGACGCTCAGGTTGTTTCTTCGTTATTTTCAATGGGAGTTGCTGCGAGCTGCGATCGCTTCCTGTTCATGTCGTTCGGGGAGAAAGTGAAGTTTGCACTTTAACGTCCTGTTTATTGTAATAAATAATTTTTTATTAACAAACAGACATGTATATTTTACCTGTGCATAATAAAATATGTAAAGTAAAAGAAAAAAAAGTTTTATTAACTGTTCTGACCATAGAACCAGACGAATGCGGTTAACGGAGGTGGAGGCGGAGAAGGGAGGGACGGAGGTTTGCGCACAATGTAAACACAAACTAAACTTAAACTGTAAATCCTTAAAAGGATCAAACAGACGTAACTTTAATTGTAAACTTGGAGGTCTTTGGACCCCGAAACAGATTTATCACGTGATGCGTTACGTCAGCGCTTAGCAACCGGATAGTATGTCACAGGAGTTTAAAATGAGCGCTTTCAGGCCTAAATTGTAGGAGAATGTCCACATGTACAGTCATAGAATTTTGGGACTTTTTTGAGATGTTTGACACATAACTCCAGTCACATAGAACTGAACATGTTAGAAAGTTGGGTAAAAATTTTATGGCATAATATAACCCCTTTAAAGATTAAAGTTAGTGAACAAGACTTTCTTTTTTACTGTATTTTTAACCAGTAAGTATTATTTTATTTATTTCATCATCTCCATGACATCAGACCACAGAGATACGGGCCTTTCATCCCCCTCCCTGAGCGTGTCTCTACAGTAAGTCGAGTGCTACATGAGTTCGTGTTGTGATGTCTGAACACCTGTTCTGGTCAGACTATTTTTGTATGGCAGCATACAAATACACACAGAGAAAGACACACACATACACACACACACACACACACACACACATTCTTCTCTGTCCTCCCAAAACAACAGCACACTGTTGCATCTACACTGAGGCACACAAAGATATACATTTTTTTTACTCAGTCTTATAGATACACTGCTGTCCTGTTCAAACGGGGCAACCTTTTTGCACATAGTCATTTTTGCCTCATGCTGAAGAACAAATGGACAAATGACACAAATGTGCAAATGGACTACATTTGTGTGGCACTTTTACATGTAATGCAGATGCTCAAAACACTTTACAATGATGCCTTGCATTAAAACACACACTCACACTTAAGGTCTGATGGAGGAAATACACCTATAAACACGTGATTACAAACCAATTCTCCAACCTTGAGACCACACATAGTACATGAAGGTGTCAAGAGGTCAGCAAAGTCATCATCTGAGAAAGAAGAAGTCCTCTGTAAGCTTTGAGGCCCACTGGTGTCGATGCTTATCCCAGAGCAGCAACTAACATTTATTTTTGTCATTGATTAAACTAGCAGTTATTTTTTGAGGAATCTAACAATTCTTTTTTATTAGTGTATTGATTATTTTATGATGGCTTAATCGTTGAGTTGATTTACTAGTAAATCAGAGTCATACATTTCACAACAGCATTCAAATATTTTGTTATAAAAGTATTTATCTTATGAATTAAAAAAGATTCTACTCATCCATATATATAAAAAATATAACAAATAAAATAGAAAAAAAAATGTTGCACAGTTTTTCCTCTTTATGGCACAAAAAGATGAAAAATAAAATAACATATTTTATATTTTATATTTATATTATATTTTATAAGATATTTTCTCGCCGGCTTCGGGAGGGTTCGCAGCCCACGGAGGAACTGTGATCTAAAGTGGTTCTGTTTGGCTCATCACACCCAGGGAACAGTGTCAAACTAACAACATTTTACAGCCAACAAGCAGCATTTTGTACAAAAACTGTTTTGTTGTTGTTAACAGGCTTCCATTCAAAATTCTTATGAAGTTTGTCTGTTTTGATCCATTGCGGTGTTTTCGCAGTAATTAAAGACGGCTCCATTAAATGTGTCCAACATACGCCGCAATAGAGCCTTAAAAAGTGGTGTAAAAAACGTAGTTTAGATGCACAAAACATGTCAAATACACAGTCACGGTTGGGCGAATAAGATAAGACATTATATTTATCTGCCCAACAGTTGGGTGTATAGCCTTTGCCATAAAATAACATGTTTCTTAAGAAATATTATCATTGTCAGATCAGCTAATCTTGTTAATATTCTGGATTAATACATTGCTTGAAAAGCTGCAGAGAGGTGTGTAAGACTACAGAGTTGTAGTCTTACACACCTCTCTGCAGCTTCTCTCCCCCTGCCATCCCCTCATTACCCCATCCCCGTAGAGACGGTGCCTGCTCCCAGACTACCAATAACCAGCAAAAATCTATTTAAGCATAAAAATTCAAAAAGAAAAAATAATATAGCACCTTCAACTGCACCACAGACTAAAACAGTTAAATGTGGTCTATTAAACATTAGGTCTCTCTCTTCTAAGTCCCTGTTAGTAAATGATATAATAATTGATCAACATATTGATTTATTCTGCCTTACAGAAACCTGGTTACAGCAGGATGAATATGTTAGTTTAAATGAGTCAACACCCCCGAGTCACACTAACTGTCAGAATGCTTGTAGCACGGGCCGAGGCGGAAGATTAGCATCAATCTTCCACTCCAGCTTATTAATTAATCAAAAACCCAGACAGAGCTTTAATTCATTTGAAAGCTTGACTCTTAGTCTTGTCCATCCAAATTGGAAGTCCCACAAACCAGTTTTATTTGTTGTTATCTATCGTCCACCTGGTCGTTACTGTGAGTTTCTCTCTGAATTTTCAGACCTTTTGTCTGACTTAGTGCTTAGCTCAGATAAGATAATTATAGTGGGCAATTTTAACATCCACACAGATGCTGAGAATGACAGCCTCAACACTGCATTTAATCTATTATTAGACTTGATTGGCTTTGCTCAAAATGTAAATGAGTCCACCCACCACTTTAATCATACCTTAGATCTTGTTCTGACTTATGGTATGGAAATTGAAGACTTAACAGTATTCCCTGAAAACTCCCTTCTGTCTGATCATTTCTTAATAACATTTACATTTACTCTGATGGACTACCCAGCAGTGGGGAATAAGTTTCATTACACTAGAAGTCTTTCAGAAAGCGCTGTAACTAGGTTTAAGGATATGATTCCTTCTTTATGTTCTCCAATGCCATATACCAACACAGGGCATAGTAGCTACCTAAACTCTGCGCTGCAGTGGTTTGAATCATATTTATCTAATAGATTACAATTTGTTCATGTAAATGGGGAATCTTCTTCACAGACTAAGGTTAATTATGGAGTTCCACAAGGTTCTGTGCTAGGACCAATTTTATTCACTTTATACATGCTTCCCTTAGGCAGTATTATTAGACAGCATTGCTTAAATTTTCATTGTTACGCAGATGATACCCAGCTTTATCTATCCATGAAGCCAGAGGACACACACCAGTTAGCTAAACTGCAGGATTGTCTTACAGACATAAAGACATGGATGACCTCTAATTTCCTGCTTTTAAACTCAGATAAAACTGAAGTTATTGTACTTGGCCCCACAAACCTTAGAAACATGGTGTCTAACCAGATCCCTACTCTGGATGGCATTACCCTGACCTCTAGTAATACTGTGAGAAATCTTGGAGTCATTTTTGATCAGGATATGTCATTCAATGCGCATATTAAACAAATATGTAGGACTGCTTTTTTGCATTTGCGCAATATCTCTAAAATTAGAAAGGTCTTATCTCAGAGTGATGCTGAAAAACTAATTCATGCATTTATTTCCTCTAGGCTGGACTACTGTAATTCATTATCAGGTTGTCCTAAAAGTTCCCCGAAAAGCCTTCAGTTAATTCAAAATGCTGCAGCTAGAGTACTGACAGGGACTAGAAGGAGAGAGCATATCTCACCCATATTGGCTTCTCTTCATTGGCTTCCTGTTAATTCTAGAATAGAATTTAAAATTCTTCTTCTTACTTATAAGGTTTTGAATAATCAGGTCCCATCTTATCTTAGGGACCTCTTAGTACCATATCACCCCAATAGAGCGCTTCGCTCTCAGACTGCAGGCTTACTTGTAGTTCCTAGGGTTTTTAAGAGTAGAATGGGAGGCAGAGCCTTCAGCTTTCAGGCTTCTCTCCTCTGGAACCAGCTCCCAATTCGGATCAGGGAGACAGACACCCTCTCTACTTTTAAGATTAGGCTTAAAACTTTCCTTTTTGCTAAAGCTTATAGTTAGGGCTGGATCAGGTGACCCTGAACCATCCCTTAGTTATGCTGCTATAGACTTAGACTGCTGGGGGGTTCCCATGATGCACTGAGTGTTTCTTTCTCTTTTTGCTCTGTATGCACCACTCTGCATTTAATCATTAGTGATTGATCTCTGCTCCCCTCCACAGCATGTCTTTTTCCTGATTCTCTCCCTCAGCCCCAACCAGTCCCAGCAGAAGACTGACCCTCCCTGAGCCTGGTTCTGTTGGAGGTTTCTTCCTGTTAAAAGGGAGTTTTTCCTTCCCACTGTCGCCAAGTGCTTGCTCACAGGGGGTCATTTTGACCGTTGGGGTTTTTCCGTAATTATTGTATGGCTTTGCCTTGCAATATAAAGCGCCTTGGGGCAACTGTTTGTTGTGATTTGGCGCTATATAAATAAAATTGATTTGATTTGATTTATAAAAGTATTTAGCTTATGAATTAAAAAAGATTCTACTCATAGTAAGTCCTCGGGGTCGCCACAGCAAATCCAAGGTGGATCTGCATGTTTAATTGGCACAGATTTTACGCCGGATGCCCTTCCTGACGCAACTCCACATTACATGGAGAAATGTGGCAGGGGTGGGATTTGAACCCGTAACCTTCTGAACTGAAACCAAGCGCATTAACCACTTGGCCACCACCCCTGCCATATATAAAAAAATAACTAATAAAATAGAAAAAAAAAATCTTGCACAGTTTTGCCTCTTTATGGCACAAAAAGATGGAAAATAAAATAACATATTTCTTAAGAAATATTATCATTGTCAAATCAGTCAATCTTGATAATATTCTGGATTAACATATTGCTTGTTTGTTCCATAAAACAACATAAAATAGTAAAATGTTTGTTTGGAATCTGTCGCATTTAAATGTTGACACATGCTGCAAGTGAGCCGCTACTTGCTAACATTTTAGCACAGCAGCTGAAGTTGATATGCGGACTGAAACAAAGATTTTCAAGATGATGGTGACATTATTTGTTTCAACGTCACTGACACATTCAATAAAGTGAGACGGGTCAGTAAACCTTTTTTGACAAGTGTGTTGTCCTGTTGCTAAGCTAAACTAAGAATGCTTAGCAGTAACAGCCGTCAGGCAGCCATACAGTTTAGCTGGTGAAAAAAAATAGAAATCAGTGCTGGAGACATATTTTTAATAATGTCAATGAAAAATATCCCCAAACATTCATTAATCATAAACATTAAAGAGGGGAGTTATTTGCAAAGTCATCATCTGAGAAAGAAGTCCTATATAGGCTTTGAGGCCCACTGGTGTTGATCCCTTGGTGACCTAGGAGTCCCCCTAGGTATTGTCCCTTCATTCCACCCGCCTTTCTTTCTGCTTTTGTCTGTGTACATGAGTTTAAGCTTCTTCAGTGTTTCTAGCCTGCTCCGCTGGCTTTACCAAATATTAAAAGTGACACTTCTTTGTTTCACTGCATCTTTTTTTCTGTTTGTGTGCTTTATTTTTCTTCAATATCCATTTTTATGCTAATGTTTAGCCTGAAGGGTACTGTCATGACTTGAATCATCTGTCCCTTGATATTAAATTTGAAAAGAATACTATTGTTGAAAGATCTGTGAATAACTTGTCACCTTGTTTAAAAAGCCATAAGGCTGATTCTGACATATTTAATAACTAAATAAGCCAGTACGTATTTCAGGCACAAATATGCCTGATGTGCAGTTTTTGGTCATAACATCTGTAGACCCCCACAAAAGAACTCCCCCAGGTCTGAGGGGCATTAGTTACTTTCATCTTTCTTTCTGTGTTTGTATCTCATTTGTTATCTCTAACGTTATCAGTAGCCCAGTAGTCCATTAACAGGTCCTTGCGACAGTTCCCATCCTCTTACTCCTTCACCTGACATTCGTCTGCTGCACAGCTCAGTCTGTTATAGTAACGTGATACAGTGCTTTCTGTTAAACTGCATGAGAACATCTCAGATCAGTTCCTCTCAGCTCCCACAGCCACAGTGCAGGAGCTTTTGAAATAGCATCCATTCATATGTGCTTCCATCCACCCGTGGTTTTTGGGTCATAACTATAGGTCTTTGCTAAGAAATTACTCTAAACCAAATATTCACAGACCCAAGGTGTTTGGGATATAAATTCATCTTGCCACCATTTTACATGTTCAGAGGTAATCAGACTTGGACTACTTTTTCTTGGTCAAATCAGATGCGATTGAAATGTCAGAAAGTGCCTGAAAACGTGTTCCTCTACTGCAGTATAATACCCATTTGGTGGAAGCAATAAGGGGATTGCACGTGTCAGTGCGCATGCCTGGAAGTAGCCCTTGCACATTGCATCATGGGATAGTCTGTATGCCTACAGCTGGTGACCGTGGATGTAAACAAAGAGGGATACGGTACTTTTAAATCAATTTTGAACCCAAAAGCTGTACCTGAAGCTGTTATTAATTCACCATTTGAGGCAGCAACAGTAGTGGAACTAAAAAGATGGTTAAAGTGCAGAATTGCAAGTTTAAAAGGACCTGATGGAGAGGTGAGTTCTGACTAACTTGCTTATACGAGTTATTACCTTGTGAGTTGTTGTTGATGTCCATTCAGCTGCTCCCGTTTTGTTCAGGGTCGCCACAGTGGATACAGCCAGATCCACATTGATATTTGGCACAAGATTTATGCCAGATGCCTTTCCTGACGCAACTCCAGTTTTACCTGGAAAAACACACACAACTCCTGGTGTTCCGAAGAGGTCGTGAGTGATGGGGTAACAAATGTTCATAAAACACTTAATATTTGGTGTTTTTCCATGGGGGGGGGGCTGCTGTAGTCAGTGGTGGGCACAGTTCAGATAATCCGATAGCAGATAATTATAGAAGCTAATGTTTTTGCTATCGGATTAGCATTTCAGATAAGTTTTAAAGCCATCATCGGACCAATTATCTTCTGATAAATTTAGTTCCGATAACTTTCAGTCCGGTAACATTTTCTTTGCTGGTAAAGTTTAATGGTCTAAAACGTTTGTAAACCCTAAAATCAAACATTTTAGTCCATCTGTTGCATGTTTGTAGCAAACTGGCTGTCGCTTTTTGATGACATCATTAAGCGCAAAACGTGATTGGCCGGCCAACGCAGGGAGCATTGTGGGTAGTGTAGTTCAGGTTCACTTTGGATGTTACAATGACTTGTCCACTCGACACAAAAACAAAACAGACTCATTTTAATGTTATTTTATTTTATTTTATTTCTTTGTGGCTGTAATTTAATCACCAAGACTCAGTGGGGGAGAGGAGCTCTCATGGCGCTGCCGTGTACAGAGGGACTTTTCTTCACATTTAGACACTGTTTGTTATGTGTCGGACGCAGCTCGGAGAACCGACCAGCGTTTGAAGGACCCAGTATGAAATAAGCAGAGCACGGTACAAAGGCTAACTGAATTTAATACATAACAGTGATCATAATAATAATAAAAGGTGCGGTCTGGCGTGGTGCGCTCCCAGCAGCGCTAATGGTCCGGAGCCAGAAGCTGTTTCGGACCCAAGGACCCCGCCGACACCCCCCAGGTGGCCGCAACAACCGAGTCTGTGAAAGAAGGAACCATTATGTGAGTCCACACTCTACACACAGAACACTTAAAGGTGTACAAACAGCAAACACTTCCTGGCTTGATTACTGATCAGCTTCCAACCTGCAGGCATGGAACATCCCGTTCACAAATCACCACCGCAGTGGAAGCTGATACATGACTAACATACAGCTCAATACAATAAGGTGTGAGGGACACCACATTTACTGACTGTATAACTGTTAGTCACAAAATCCAACGTACCTCAGGAAGTGTGCTGACGAGCGTGAGACCTCACCCTCTCCTCTTTCACAGACCGTGCATCAAACCTGGACATTCTCAGCGTCCGCTGCTGATGAGATGGCTCCCAAGACGACGATCTCACCCGTCTGGTCACAAGGTCGAGTCTCTGGCAAATGCACACTGTGCACTTCAGTCTTAAATGCCAACATACTCCAATCCCTCCAGATGCACCTCAGCTGTGAGTCCTGACGAGTCGCAGGTGATCAGGGTGAAGTCCTAACAGCCTCAGCAACACAGCCACTCAGTCCCAAATGCATGCCACCTGGGAGGAAACACAAAAGGCAAACAAACCGGCAGCCAGGCCCCCCCAGCCATACAACACTGTTTTGGATTTTAAAAAAAGACGCTTTACGAGGTCTGTTAGAAAAGTATCCGACCTTATTATTTTTTTCCAAAAACCATATGGATTTGAATCACGTGTGATTGCGTCAGCCAAGCTTGAACCCTCGTGCGCATGCATGAGTTTTTTCATGCCTGTCGGTTGCTTCATTCGCCTGTGAGCAGGCTTTGAGTGAGGTGTGGTCTACCCCTCTCGTCTATTTTTTTATTGCGAATAAATGTCTGAACGATTTGGATCTTTGCTGCATCAATTTATTTCCAGAAACTGTAAGAGACCTCCAGGTGGACACCGTTCGAAAAATTAATATGGTTTTCAGGGACGATTTTATGGGGATTAAACAGATTACAGGGTGTTACTGCCCCTTTAAGGACGGCCCACAACTGCTGAGAGCGCAGCACGCTCCCAGCGCCGATGGACAGGCTGACACCCCGCACAAACAACCAGATCATTTCCATCGTGAAAGCTTTGTTGATCCGGGACCTCGTCTGATTTTCACCAAAAGGCAGAAGATGTGGACATCAGCACTTTTTCCGGCACATTCCACCGTTACAGGAGTTTTTTTTTCATTGAAAAAGAAGCTGAGGGACGCGCCATGGAGCCATTCATTACGCGGGACAAAACCACCTCGGTGTTGGTCTCACAGGACGGCTTAAAGGTGGATTTCAAACGGATTCCGGTTGCTTTCCAGTCGTGTGAATATCCGATTGTGATTGTGCATGAGCTGAACATGCCAGAACATGTCCCGTGAGGCTTCATCACGGCGTTTCTTTTCGCCATGCAGCTCCACCGCGACGCGCGGAACTCCTCCGCCTTTGTTCCTCTTTCCATGACAAAAACTCCTGTAACAGTGAAATGTGCCTTTCATTTCTAAACTGGACACTGTCTTGATCCGGTATGTCCTCTGACTAGCACAGGAATTGTGAAAAGATGTGGACATCAGCACTTTTTCTGGCACATTCCACCGTTACAGGAGTTTTTTTTCATGGAAAAAGAAGCCGAGGGACACGCCACTGTGCCGCTCTTGATGCGGCACAAAACCACCTCGGTGTTGGTCTCTCAGGATGGCTTTCAGACGGATTCCGGTTGCTTCTCTGTCGTGTGAATATCCGAGAAATTGAGCTTGAGCTGGACATGCCAGAACATGTCCCGTGAGGCTTCATCATGGCGTTTCTTTGCGCCGAGCGGCTGCACCACGACGCGCCGAACTCCTCCGCACGTCTGTCTTAATGTGCCGAAAAAGTGCTGATGTCCACGTCTTTTCACAATTCCTGTGCTAGTCAGAGGACATACCGGATCAAGACAGTGTCCAGTTTAGAAATGAACGGCACATTTCACTGTTACAGGAGTTTTTGTCATGGAAAGAGGAACAAAGGCGGAGGAATTCCGTGCGTCGCGGCGGAGCTGCATGGCGAAAAGAAACGCCGTGATGAAGCCTCACGGGACATATTCTGGCATGTCCAGCTCATGCACAATCACAACCGGATATTCACATGACTGGAAAGCAACCAGAATCCGTCTGAAATCCACCTTTAAGCCGCCCTGTGAGACCAACACCGAGGTGGTTTTGTCACGCGTAATGAACAGCTCCATGGCGCATCCCTTGGCTTCTTTTTCCATGAAAAAAAAACTCCTGTAATGGTGGAATGTGCCGGAAAAAGTGCTGATGTCCACATCTTCTGCCTTTTTGTGAAAGTCAGACGAGGTCCCGGATCAACAAAGCTTTCACGTTGGAAATGATCTGGTTGTTTGTGCGGGGTGTCAGCCTGTCCATCGGCGCTGGGAGCGTGCTGCGCTCTCAGCAGTTGTGGGCCGTCCTTAAAGGGGCAGTAACACTCCTTAATCTGTTTAATCCCCATAAAATCGTCCCTGAAAGCCATATTAATTTTTCGAACGGTGTCCACCTGGAGGTCTCTTACAGTTTCTGGAAAAAAATGCAGCAAAGATCCAAATCGTTCAGACATTTATTCGCAATAAAAAATAGACGAGAGGGGTGGACCATACCTCACTCAAAACCTGCTCACAGGCGAATGAAGCAACCGACAGGCATGAAAAAACTCACGCATGTGCACGAGGGTTCAAGCTTGGCTGATGCAATCACACGTGATTCAAATCCATATGTTTTTTGAAAAAAATAATAAGGTCGGATACTTTTCTAACAGACCTCGTATGTGTATTATTTATTCAAATGAATCTCACTGAAACTAAGAGGTAAGAATTTATATTTACTACATGTATTTTACTCTGCCAATCAATGCATTAATGGATGTATTTCGGTTGTTTAAGCCGCGGGGTTCAACGTGTGTGAAAAAAGCAGCAGCTTTTAGCTCGTAAATGACGGTCTATCTAATACCGAGATAAACTGTGACTTCTAATAATGTGTGTTACTGCTTTTGAAAGATGATGACAGTGTTTGGTTTTTTTTTTTTTTTCATTTATTCATTTTTCATGTGTTCTTTGTGTTTGTTATCCCTGAATTTACCCAGCAGCCCCTGCGGTGCTTAAAGTGAAACTGGTTCATCATAAGCCGGCAGTGTAATCTGATGTGGCCGCGTCCAAATCAATACTAATAATTATCGGTTATCAGTTATCTGTAATAAAGATACATTTTTTCAGCAGTTTATCAGTTTATCGTCATAAAAGATAACTTTTCAGTTACAGTAGTGTTCTGAATAATAGTAGTGCTATTTGACTAAAAGATTAATCCAGGTTTTGAGTATATTTCTTATTGTTACATGGGAAACAAGGTACCAGTAGATTCAGCAAATTCTCACAAATCCAACAAGACCAAGCATTCATGATATGCACACTCTTAAGGCTATGAAACTGGGCTATTAGTAAAAAAAGTAGAAAAGGGGGTGTTCACAATAATAGTAGTGTGGCATTCAGTCAGTGAGTTCGTCAATCTGCTGTTGACGCTACAAACTCAAAACTATTATGTTCAAACTGCTTTTTTAGAAATCCTGTGAATCACTAAACTAGTATTTAGTTGTATAACCACAGTTTTTCATGATTTCTTCACATCTGTGAGGCATTCATTTTGTTGGTTTGGAACCAAGATTTTGCTCGTTTACTAGTGTGCTTGGGGTCATTGTCTTATTGAAACACCCATTTCAAGGGCATGTCCTCTTTAGCATAAGGCAACATGACCTCTTCAAGTATCTTGACATATCCAAACTGATCCATGATACCTGGTATGCGATATATAGGCCCAACACCATAGTAGGAGAAACATGCCCATATCATGATGCTTGCACCACCATGCTTCACTGTCTTCACTGTGAACTGTGGCTTGAATTCAGAGTTTGGGGGTCATCTCACAAACTGTCTGCGGCCCTTGGACCCAAAAAGAGCAATTTTACTCTCATCAGTCCACAAAATATTCCTCTATTTCTCTTTAGGCCAGTTGATGTGTTCTTTGGCAAATTGTAACCTCTTCTGCACGTCTTTTATTTAACAGAGGGACTTTGCGGGGGATTCTTGCAAATAAATTAGCTTCACACAGGTGTCTTCTAACTGTCACAGCACTTACAGGTAACTCCAGACTGTCTTTGATCATCCTGGAGCTGATGAATGGGTTAGCCTTTGCCATTCTGGTTATTCTTCTATCCATTTTGATGGTTGTTTTCCGTTTTCTTCCACGCGTCTTTTTTTGTCCATTTTAAAGCATTAGAGATCATTGTAGATGAACAGCCTATAATTTTTTGCACCTGCGTATAAGTTTTCCCCTCTCCAATCAACTTTTTAATCACACTATGCTGTTCTTCTGAACAATGTCTTGAACGTCCCATTTTCCTCAGGCTTTCAAAGAGAAAAACATGTTCAACAGGTGCTGGCTTCATCCTTAAATAGGTGACACCTGATTCACACCTGTTTGTTCCACAAAATTGACAAACTCACTGACTGAATGCCACACTACTATTATTGTGAACACCCCTTTTTCTACTTTTTTTTTTACTAATAACCCAATTTCATAGCCTTAAGAGTGTGCATATCATGAATGCTTGGTCTTGTTGGATAGCACTACTATTATTCTGAACACTACTGTATCTGATTAATGGTTATCGAAGCTAACTTTTTGGTTAGCTGTGCCTACCACTGGTTGTAGTGAAGATCATATTGGCTACGCATCTTTGAGATCATTCAGATCAGCAAGTGTGCACTGCATCTTCTCTGTGCTGAGCCAAGCACATGTATTTCTCTGTGGACGGGACTCCGAACCACTGGGGAAGAAAAAGAAAGAAAGAAAAAAGAAAGAAAGGAGTTGTTCCTGCACTAAAACACAGCAGCTGCTCTGGGCAGGGGGGATTTTGGGCGGATTTACTAAGTTACGCACCAAATAGCGGCCATGATTTTGCTGAAAGTTGTGGACAAAACTGCTAGTACATTGTTGATTTTGATGGAAGTGGTTTCAGTGGAAAATCCGTTGGTGTGTCTGCCATGTAGGTTTTCTGGCTGCTACAGACTCAGTGGGTTGATGTCGGCTTGAACTTGATAAACTTTCTCTTATTTACAGTCCTTTCAATATTGTGAATGTAGCTACTTGTTTCTGAAGTCCCCGTCACACATAGCAAGAATGTGCCGCAGCCATGCTGCCTCGTCAACACCTGTCAGATCGCATCCAGAGCGTATGCAGATGATACAGACTGGTGTCAGATGGCCATAAAAGGCACTGCAGACTGCCCGATCTTCAAATGTCTGGATGGCAAACACAGACCGGAGCGTTGTGTTCCTCCCTTTGCACAGGACCTGTACTGGACATCAAAGAACAACCAACGTATGGACCGGACTTAGGTCTTATGTGTCCATCCGTGCGCTCACTCACTCCCATTCAGTCACTCCTTCGCTCGTCCCCTTTTCCCAGGGTCACTGACCTCACGTGCGTGTGTGTGCGTAAAAGTGCTGACGAGGAAATGTCCGCTCAGTGTGCGTGTATGTTTTCATAATAAGCCGCTACGTGTGCGCGCACACATGTGCATGCGCGTGCAACCCTTTGCTAAGAGTCAGGACACTTTTGCTTAAAGGTTTGCAGTGAGCTTTCCTACTATATTCGTCAGACGCAGACTTTCCACCAAACTTTAATTTCTTTTTTTCCCCAACAACACAACTCTACATGGTGATTTCTGGTTGAATTATTACATGGGATTTATTTTTGGTGTAGTTGTTTCCAGCGTTCCACCACAGGCTGTGTGGTCCTGGCTCCTGGCACACTGTGCTGCTAAATGCTCCTGGAGGTGAGATTCATGTTTCACATGTTGTCATGGCAAAACAGTTCCATGTCATATGTCTGACAGAATTAAATGTGATCAAGCAATAATTTGTTTCTTACAGTGGTGAGATCTGTTCAGCTCTGAGCCTCTTATGTGCGGTGTGACAGCGTGCGCACCTGCCCACCAGCCGCCGTGGTTTCACAGATCTGATGGGCACAATATTCCACATTATTATCACTTTACTGGGCCGGTATCATAGATTTATGTCGACGCTACCTGGCTATACCCGCCCGCTGTGCATAAACAAATGATGTCATAGCGCACAGCCCAAGAACTGTCCGCAGAGGGAAAAAAAAACTGTCCGCAGAGGAAAAGATGAAAAGGCGAGAAGTGTGTTTTGGTCCCAATATGGATATTCTGGATGATTTTCTCATGGATAGTACGACAATGAACAGCAGCCAGTTACGCAGCCAGCTTGATGAGGACGCACTGCTGAATCTGGACAGCAGCGCGCGTGCCATTCGACACGACAAAAGTTAAGTGAGCCAACTTTTTATGTACGCGTTACGTGTTGTGTATCTCAGTAAAAAGTGATAATAATGCAAATAACATGCTGTTGTCGTGCGGTATGCATTTTCTGAGTCCCTCTATTCACACCCAGTCGCCCAAAATGACAGATATTCGCCCTCTTCTAACTCGGGCAAATATCTGTCATTTTGGGCGACTGGGCGTGAACGTCGAGCCTCTGAAAATGCATACCACTCTCCAAAAGCATGTTATTGTATTATTATTTATGTTGCCCATGAGGAGGAATATTATCTGTACTGTAAGGACTATTGTGGATATGACAGCGTGTCCAGGTCTGCAGCACTGTGCACTGTGCGCTGTGTGACACATTGACCCGCAGTGGACGTGGTGCTTTTGGTTTGTTTGCGCTGTGTTCACATCACCTGCACCTGACTGCGTGCCACATACATATCAACGATCAACAGTTCGTTTGCCCTCCGTGGGGGGGGGGGGGGGGGGGGGGGGGGGGGGGGGGGGTGCTGTGTCGCTGCATTTGTTCTGTGCATGTCAGTACACGGTGGCAGGACGTCAATTTGCCCATTCCTCACACAGTGCTATGATAGCCGCTGTGTGATGCAGATTGATTATGTGTTTATTGTTTGGATGTTTATTGTGTGCCCACCCCAGATGTGTCATGTAACCTTGTATGTGACACTTGCACGGATGTGGTCCCTGCACTGCGGCGCCATGCGTCATGCCAAAATTAAAATAAAATTATAATCTATGACTTAAAGATTAAAAAACCCAGTGGTGGAACACCTCTATGAAGGTATATTATTTATCTGGTTTCTAAAAACCTTTGATCATCAATGATTATTTGACTTCTAAATAAAGGCCATAGTAAAAAATAATTTTATTTACTGCTTTACCACTATATTAATATTACGATAGATCTTGTTAATCCCTGTTTCCTGTACTAGAGCAGTTAGTACGTTTAATTTCAAAACACACACTCAGGTCAGGTAGGTCACATCTGGGAGGACGCCCCGGTGCCACACTACGAAACCGGCATGAGTAATTACTTGGCAACCACCAATCCCCATCTCGTCAAAGTGGCCATCTAACTAAGGAAGCCAGGTGATATTGAGCATCTTGGTGGTCTTGCAATGAGATGGGGTCCTCAGTAAATGTGGTACCTGTGAGCTCGGTCAAGCTCAGGGAAATGTGCCACATATCCATAGTGTTGTCTCTAGGGCTGTCCCGATCAGGTTTTTTTGGCCCCGATCCGATTCCGAGTCATCTGATTTTGAGTGTCTGCCGATACCGAGTCCCGATCCAATACTTTAAAAAACTGAATGAACAATGAACAAATGCTAAATATATAATATTTTCATTTTAATCACCTTATTTTATTATTTATCACTTTAACAGTGCACTTCTCCTTGAGGTAGCTTGAACAATCAAGTAATAATCTACCAGACTTAAAAAAATGTACAAATTTCCATGTTATTTCATTTGTCTAAAAATAAATGTCCAAGGTTCCGTATGTTAAACAAGAAATTATCTAATCTGAAATAACAGGTGGTTTTAATTTATAGATTAAAGGTTTCTAAAGAACCATTTATTGATTTAGCTATTTTAATTACAAGTGTTCTAAACTTTTTTAAACAGTAATCAGAAATTTTGAGGTAACAAACAACAACAACAAAAAAACATTTCCAAGGATTTTTCTTCAGACACATGGTTTCTGTACTGATCTGTGGTTCAAATCCCCGCCTGACTGGAATATCACTGAGGGCCCTTGGGCAAGGTCTTTAATCCCCTATTGCTCCCGGTGTGTAGTGAGCGCCTTGTATGGCAGCACCCTGACATCGGGGTGAATGTGAGGCATAATTGTAAAGCGCTTTGGGCATCTGATGCAGATGGAAAAGCGCTATATAAATGTAGTCCATTTACCATTTGTACAGATCAGTGGTTTCTGCCACTAGTCTTCCGTGTTTTGGCCCGACGCGTCCTTCCTGTTGGACAGCGCGAAGCTACGTCACAGCTCAGAGCTTCGAAAGTTCAAAAGTCAACTTGAAAAGGAAAAGGAAAAAAAAAACAACTTACATTTGCGTCCTGACAGTCCTCAGTGTCCCTCTGATGCTTTATCAGTGTTCAACAAGTTCAGAGCAGCGCAGTGAACGTGAATGAAGACGGAAGCTCTTTAAGACGTGCTCCTAAATGTGATGAGTGCGCACGTCACTCGTGCGCACACCATCTCTCGCTCCGTTTTGCAGACAAACGATCACAGGACAATTTGTTTTTTCTTTTTGTTAATCAAATGATGATCATCGTCCTGATGACTTGGTCAGTACCGGGTCCTGTTGCGCACGGAAGGATGACTGAGCAAGAGTTTCGGTGGGAAAGTGTCCATCATCCTCTTGTCATTCCATCGAGGCGTCAGGCTGAGCGCGTAAACACACAAACAGCAGTTCTGCGAAAGAAACTTTGCACGTGTAACTCCCCCCACCTCTGTCCGGGCAACAATTCCATCGCATCTTCCCAAATTCACTGCGCAACTCTTGTTCCCTTTTCTCCTCTGGAATCGGTTTCAGATGCACGCGTGTGTGAGAATGTCCGGTTGAACTTATGTTTTTTCTTTTGTTCAGTTAAAAAAAAAATAAAAAATTGGGTTGAACTTTGACCGCGTCAGCCTGCCGACAAGCGGCAATGTGCACTCCCGTCAGAAGCGTCGCGTCAAAAGCCGAGCTAAAGCGACGCTTCTGAAAAGCAACGTGTCTCACGCCTCTGACGCCTCTGACGCTTCCGACGCGTGAAAGGCCCATTAATCTGCAATAATGAGCTTGACATAGTGCTGATCAAAATAATGAGGATAAAATCTATATCGGATTCCTGATCGGGATGCAACGTCCGATTTCGCTCAAGTCTGAAACCACGTGATCGGGCCTGATTTCCGATCACGTGATTGGATCGGGACATGCCTAGTTGTAGTGAACCTTCCCTGATAATGCAAGTGATACACCTCATCTTAGTTTCCCTCAGAAATCATTCATTTTGAATCCATGTCATTTCAGTGATACCCAACACGCTATCAGACAGACAAAGTACCACAAAACACAGTTTTATTTCCATTAATTAAAGCAAATAACTATTTTGACAAAATGAAAACAAAACAAAAGATCTGTCTTGAACACCCAATAGAGGGATTGCATACCCGCCATATTGGATTTTGGTCCCGCAGGGGATTATGGGAAATGTGTGCCTGCTGTGGATGCACAGACACAGTCAGAAAGTAAACAAAAGGCTCAGAATTCTGGTGTCGCAGACCGAACGGTCCGCCCCTAAAAATTGGTCTGCCCTGCCTCCACTGCGCATGCGTCATTTCAGAGCTCTTAAATCATTCTAAAGTCAGTTTTAAGCAGAAACGAGGCAATATTCTGTGACACTTTGAAATGATGGACACCCAGTGAATGCAACAGCTAGCAGCTTGTGTAGCTGCAGCGCTCTGATCTCTTCCTCCATCTTTTATGATGAAATAATGCTGAATTTATGTGGAAATGATTGTTGCACAAAAGCTTCAGATATCTGTCGCTGAGATAGATGATGACTGGAGTGCAGTTTGAAGCAGAAATGAGGTGATAATCCATGAACCGTGACTAATGATGCATGCGCAGTGAAGGCAGGGCGGACCGATTTTTAGGGGTGGACAGTTCGGTCAGCTACACCTGCAACCAACAGGGAAGACGCAAGTGCTTAAGTGCAGAACAACAAATGAAAACAGGTGCGTGGAAGTAAGGACAGGAACAGAAATCCACGTGGGAAAAGAACAGAACACAAGGTGACAACAACCAATAAAACAACAGTCAGTGAAATATAAACATAACTGGCATCAAAAGGTGAGAGGAAAATAAATACCAAGGAGAGGAGAAATTATTATGCAAAAACAAACATAATACAAAGAAATGAACAATAAGCAACAGGGGACAAACAAACATAATAACTAAGAACAAACTAAGGGGTGAACACAACACAAAAGAATAATCAGAACTAAGCCGTGACAAACATCTAAGAACTAAAGTGCCAGAGCAACATGGAATACAGAATAAGGAGTGAGCATATAAAGGCAAGAACAGACACGGGATCACGGACCGGTGCCAGAGCTAAAAGGGCAGTACACACACACACACACACAAGCCACTGAGTGGGGATTCACACTCACACGAGAGACGAGGGCAGGGACACACCCACGACACTGACAGGGCACACACGATAGGCGGGGGAAGGACCCGCCTACACACACACACACACACACACACACACACACACACACACACACACACACACACACACACACACACACACACACACACACACACACACACAGGGAGCACTGACAACCAAAGATAATGGCATAAACCAAAAACATAATGGACTAAAAATGAAAACTATAACCGGACAGACCCGCATACAACAGAATAATGACCCAAAACATTATGTCATAGAGCAGCACGGTTGCTTAGTCACTAGCACTGTTGCCTCACTGCTAGAAGGTCAAGGGATTGCTCCCCCCGATTCTGTGTGGACATTACATGTTCTCCCCATGCCCGTGTGGGTTACCATCCAGGTGCCCCGGTTTCCTCCCACTTCCAAAGATATGCATGTTAGGTGAATTGAAATCTTTAAATTGACCACAAGTGTGCATGTGAGTGTGAATATGTCTGTCTGTATGTGGCCCTGCGACAGACACGTCCTGTCCGAGGTATATCATGCCTCACCCCCTGTGAGTGCTGGGTTAGGCTCCAGCAAACTGGGGTATAGAAAATGAATTAACATACAGCCATAGCTACCCAAGAGTTTCTCAAGTCAAAGGTATAGAATTTTCTTCAGTGGTCAAGTCAGTCATCTGACCTCAAATAGAGCATGTTTTTCACTTAATGAAGACAGAAAGACCCAAGAAGAACTAGGGATGCACCAATCCACAATTTTTCACTTCCGATCCGATCCCGATACCTGAATTTGGATATCTGCCAACACCAATACTTTTCTGATCCGCTACCAGAGCTCTGTTTGCTTTTATATTATTATCATTATTGTTGATTTTATAAAGTTGAGCTACAATTTGCCAGAAGGTGTATCTAAGATGAAAGCCTAGATCTGGTGTTTTGGTGAAAGAATTAATTACTTTTATTTTTTATAGACTTTTATAGCCTTATTTTTACAGACTTAAAGAGAAAAGACAGCTCTCTCTCTCTCTCTCTCTCTCTCTCTCTCTCTCTGCCTCTTTCCCTCCCTCTGCCTGTCTGTCTCTCTTTCTCTCTTGCTCGCTTTCTCTCTCCCTTTG
The DNA here is from genome assembly GCF_902500255.1 of Thalassophryne amazonica. Classification (NCBI taxonomy): domain Eukaryota; kingdom Metazoa; phylum Chordata; class Actinopteri; order Batrachoidiformes; family Batrachoididae; genus Thalassophryne; species Thalassophryne amazonica. The sequence goes on from NC_047105.1 coordinate 80,599,221, forward strand.
TCTCTCTCTTTTTCTTCCTCTTGAAAACAGTGGTTTTCATGCTGCGCAAACTTCAAACTCTTTGGAAACACAAAACCAACTGTAAAATAAATGTATCATCATCGACGCTCACGCACAGGATTTTAATGGAGACTTTTTCCATTTCAGTGGACAGAATCTCTGTTCAGCTTCTCCTCCTCGGCTGTATGCTGAGCTGGTCTTACAGCCTTGGGACAGTGAAGCAGCTAACTTTTTAGCACACATTTTCAGCAACAATTCAGTTAATTTTTCGGAAAATCCATGCTCAACGAACAGACAATTTGAACCCGAGAGCTGTGCAGAAATTTGCCACTAACCGCAGCTAGAACACTGTGGAAGAGAGCTCTCTCAGACAGCCTAGCTTCAGAAACCTCCCCCTCTCCTCCTCTCACTCAGCAGTAAACAAGCAGAAAGAAAACAACAGCAGTTGAGAGGATTCACAGTGGCTCTTCTCCAGTATCGGAAAATGTCGCAGGTTGGATTGGTATTTTACGATACGTGAATTACGTATTGGATCGGTCCCATCCCTAAGAACAACCAGACACTAGAGGGTGCAGTGAATGAAGTCAATCAATTAGAACAACTAATACCCTGTAACATGAATGAATGGATTTATTCTGAACAAAGAAAACACAAAAAAGGGGAAAAAAAATCCAAAAGAAAAATTTGTCAACCAAGAAACAATGCTTGAAAAGGTGCAGGAAGAAGGAAACACTTATGAATTCCTACCCCCTTTCTTGCTATTCATATATTAAAATAACCAACATCAGCTTCAATAACAAACTAACAGACAACATGCTGACAAGCTTGCTGGCAGCAACATTCTAAACTCCTCGAACATTCAACAGGAATTTGATTTGGATGCAACTGAGTCGTTCTCCACACATAGTGCCACCAGTAAAAGTACAAGTACAACATGCTTCTAGTAATTATAAACTGGTGAAAACAAACGAGTCTTTAAATCTCGATTTTAATATCTCCAAGATTCAGATGGTTTGATCTCGGCAGGCAGACTGTTCCAGAGAAGAAGTATCACCTTGTTCTCCTGCTCTGACTCACAAACTCCATGTTGGGGCATTGAAAGACAAGACCTCAGTTGCAAAACATGGACTGGCTTTCAAGTGTAACTCTGTACTGTTAGGTTCTTTTATGTGGTGAGTGATCTCAAAAAGAATTGGACAGGAAACAGACTTCAAAGTTTAGTGCCTACACTGAAGCAGAGAGTCATTTAGCAGCATCTGGAACAAAGAGCCTAGATTTTCTTCCTCTGCTAATTTTTATTTCTGCATCTAGGCCAGTCCCATGTGGGCAGTCCTTAGCCTGTCATGAATCAGTGGCTATGTGATTGGCTGCAAAGTGAAGTGAGAAGTGGGTGTCGTGAGAAGTGGGTGTCGTGCTCATGTTGCATTCAAGGCAGTATGTAAAAATCCTACGGTGTATGCCTGTGTGTCATGTAACAAATCAGAGTGTTCCATCATACCATCCAAATAGATGCAAATACTTTGGTTTTATCAATTAGACAACTATAAAAAGGTCAGATGGTTTTATCAATTAGACAGCTATGAAAAGATGAGTTGTGCCAAATACAAGGACATTTTGGATGTGCGTCAGCCATTTTGTAATATGCATTATGGAACACTACTGGCGATGAGAATGTGCTACATTTGTCTGTTATAGTAATAGTAGTTAGGTATTATCACTATAACAGCAAATAGGTGTCAATCTAGCTGACTTGGTGCTCATTATAGTTCATCTATAGAGGGCGGTCATTATAAACACATTATCAAAGAGAACACATTTCAACTCGTATTTCCTACAGGTCAGAGGCAACTTAAAGACCTCTGAGGTGTCCTTGCACAGTGTTTTCTGTGGCTCATCATGCCACATGCCATCACAAACATTCTTGGGCACATCTGCAGTAATCCATAAGCAATAAAAACACGTGTTAGTGTTCTCTTAAATTTCACCTGCATGTTACCCTGTATTTGTATGGATGAGAGCGCGTGCACTCACAGCCAGCGTTTGTGCATGAGTGGTTGAGGCAGCTTTGTGCAGCGTGGTAGGAAAAATGTTTAGGAGGGGTGGGTGAAGTTAATTGGAAAAAAACACCAAATTTCATTGGTCTGATACTAAAGCCAAAGTCTTATGCTACACGTTACGTAACCACCAAATAGTGATATTTGAGTTGATGTGGAGGAAAGTAGAGCATGAAGTGAAAAGCTGAATGTAAGAAAGCCTGTAATAGAGAAAAATTGAAGGGGTGCACTTCCAGTTTTCACCATGGTTCCCAACACTGACTGAAGTGAAGCGCAAGTATTTACCCTGAAGTATTTTTTTCAAACCTCAGCCTTCCAGAGGTTAACAATTATTCCTACTAAAAATGTGAATTTTTCCACACATGATATGCTTACAAACTGTATACGAGACACTGATGGCATCACTGCCTAACTGATAAGGTGACTGACTTCAGAGCAGAAGACAAAGGGTTTGAGTCCCACTGTGGTTAGGTTTTTTGCATAAAACAAAACTTCCAACACAAATGCTGTTAATTCTAAATGCAAAACGTCTATAAAGAAACAGTTTTGGTGCAAAATCAGTTTTATTACTGTGACTAGGCTGTTAACACCCAGTTGGGTGTTGGGTAGGGTTGTGACAGTGTTGAGACATTTTAGACAGATCATGGTTAACCCTCTGGGGTCCCAGGGCATTTTTTAGACAGTTCACTTGCTTGGCATAAATGTTTTATTATTGCTGTTAACAGCTCTCCCTGCATCCCACAACAAAGTTTGATGTCTCTTTTTTCAGGACAACCTGTACTTTCATAATATACTGTATATGCTTTAGTTGTATTTTATACGTGTAATAAAGGTTTACAATCAGAAATAAGAAAGAAAAAAGTAAAGTGGAAAAATTTCCCACACACATTTATTCAAAACAGCAAACTATAATAAACAACTGTTTTGACACTTTATAATGGTAATTTGAGGTCTTGTGTGAAAGACTGTACAACAAAAAGCTTCAAACAATAAACACAAATGCACATTTTGAACAATATATACAAAATGGTCTATGCATTTTCTTTGTCTTCATCTCAAAGCAATTTCTGTCTGCTATTACACAAAGGTGACATCACAAACTTCTACTTCTACTGTGTTTTGGAGTGTTCTGTGCTGCTCCTAAAGCAGCTTTCATTCACACTTTGGCTCCTTAAACTCTGAGGAGCGACCCCTCCCCCTTGCTCCATTGATATGGTAAACAGTGCTTTACGCAGAGAAAGCAACAGAGTTATCCAGTAACATTCACATGCAAACTAGTGGAGCAATCCTGATAGTTACACACTCTTTGTTTGAGCATGTGAGATTGTCATCAGAGGCTCTCTGTCTGCTTCACTGATCGCGGTGCATTGGAGCAGCGAGGGGGCTATTCAAATGGGCCAACTAGTAACATATCACTCCTGAAAATGATCTTTGGCTTTTCACGTGAAGTAAATCTGCCCTACGATTGGATTTTGGAAAACCATGTGATGGTGAACCAATTCTGATTGGACACTCACATTGCGCACATCATCACACAGCTTCTGTGAGGAGTACAAAGATGACCAACAGCTGACTCGAAAGGCCGCGGAGTTAACTTTTCAGCAAAAAAAAAAGTATGTTTCTATCTCATATCATTAAAAAGTTATTTAGAATTTAGTAAAGCTTGGTCTCAGCTGCAAAAACAGGTTTGTGACTTTTTTTTTTTGCTGTCAAAACACAAAACATGTCTAAAATAGGAAAACATATATGTGAAATCTGTCTAAAAGTAAATTAATCACATAAAAATACTTAAATATAACAAAATTCTGTGCTAAGCATGGTACAACAGCATACACATGGGATATACTGGAACTCTGTATTTTTCAGTATGTAGCAAAAAAACAAACAAACAATAATGTGACAAAATATAACTTTGGCTACGTTTAGCAAACTGTCGCTTTAGTAAAAAGTCTTGTCTGCAGATTTCTCACACTTGTGGCAAAACTCATCTCTTTATGATTGTATCCAGGGAGGCTACTTCAAGAGGTATTTAAAACAAAATTGGCCTTCAATTTTAACTGGCACTGACTTTAAAAGCATTGTGAGCCTTTGATTTAGGTGTAAACATGGAGTGGTTTGACAGTAAAATGCAAAGCAGATACATCTGCTATCAGTCATCACTTTGGATTACAGTTTTCTATGGTTGATTTCTTAGAAATCATACTGTAGTCAGTCAGACAGGAATGCTAGTAATTATGATGTGATTATATTACTTCCAGAAGAAGAAGGGGTTTAATACAAAAAAAAAAAACTAACACAAGTGTTATTTATCAATTTGCATGTTATGAATATTGTGGCAATTTTCCCCACCCCATTACCCAAATTCTCCATAGTAGTTTTTGCCACATTATTTGCCTGTAAACCAATCTACTATTATCAAACAACAGGTATAGATGGTAGGACATCAGATAAGGGGTATGCAGTGAATATATGACATTTAAATGGAAGTTTATACCAGGACTTCATAGGTTTTTGCCTTCCGTCCGTCTGTCCATCTGTCTGTCTGTGCTCACCATAAATCCAGTCCTATTACTGCCAGGGTCTTCAAACTCACAGGGAGCATTCTTGGGACACAATCCTTGAACAAGTTCACATATGGTTAACCTTGACCTATTTTAAGAGGTCAAAAGGTCACATTCTGTTTCCTATTTTTATGCTTATACAGCTGAGGGTATTTTAGCATTGCGTTATATTTTGTTACCCAAGGCCAAAATATGGCCATCCGATATTGCGAAGGCCTTGTCTCCATCCATCCGTCTGTCTGTGCTCAGCATGAGTCCAGTCCTATCACTGCCAGGCTAACCTTGATCTATTTTAAGGAGTGAAAAGATCACATTCTGTTTCCTATTGTTATGCTCATATGGCCGATAGCATAAGTCCAGTCCTATTTAAAAATCATACAATGTGATTTCCTTTTCTTTTTTTTTTTTTTTTAGATTCTGTCTCTCATAGTTGAAGTGTACCTATGAAAGAAATTACAGACCTCTACATTCTTTGTTGGTGGGAAAACTTGCAAAACCGATAGTGGATCAAATACTTATTTACCTCACTGTACCTGCTGGCTGTTTGCTCAAGCAAAATTAACCAAGATGGAGAAAAATGCTCCAAAACAGCTTATTTCTAGGCAAATCTAATATGTTTCTCATATATTTTGTAAAAGTTAGCAAGAAATAAACACTTATGAATCTAAAAGGCTGTTTTTGAAACCAGATACCACCTCTGAAGTGATTTACAAGACATCTTACAAATGTTAGGGCCCCTTCACACATAGTACGAATGTGGTCGAATTGCGCATGAAGCGCGCATGAAGCAGGAATCGTATACAATAGGTGTAAAATCATAGCTGCCTCCAACGCCTCGTACACCTGTTGCTACAACTGTTTGCGCACACCAGCTGCTGAAAGACAGAGTGTGCGATGTGAGAGCCCATTCGATCCCTCTTGCAGCAGGTGTCGGCCAAATACCAGGTGACACACACGCACATCTAACACCTATTGCTTGGCACTTAGAAAATGTGTGGCCATTCGCACTATTAGCACAAAAACAGTCAGCTGACGATCACTTTGGAGCTGGTGGTGAAATTTGTCCAAGTGCCCCTCGACTGTGGAGTTGCCGAGTACACATGTGATATGCCAGAGTGTCGGCTCTACCCACAACACGTGTGCATGTGTTTCATGCACTCCCCCTGCTCCCCCCAACATGTGCGTGCATGTGGTTCGCACGCCCCCCCCAGGCGAGGCGCCTCTCTGATCACAGAGTGACACCTTGGTCTGTGCGCTGAATGGACAGGGGCGTGGCTGGCTGTCTCTGGTCCTGGACGTCACAGCTGCAGAACACGTACCGTGTTTTGACAGACACGCGTGTGTGTGTGCTTGCTGTCCTCACGTGGAAATACATAGAAAACATATATCGCTTTTGCAATGGGCTGGAGAGCGCACACATTGACAGGCTGTCCCAGCTGAAACGGACCGTCAGTTCATGTGGACACGCAGCAGGCGATCTGAATGTCACATCTGTCTGACAGGACATGCGTATCCTGTGAGCAGTGCGCCATAGGACTATATGACATGCCAACAGTGAGACAAATACGTCACTTTCAGTCACGTATCAGCAGAAATACGCCATAACAAACATCGTTTGGCCAGTTATCACAGCGCTTTTTCCTCTTCCTTTAAAAATACGTTCATGTCGTTGTTGATTTCAGGCATTTTTCAGCACCTTTTACAGGACAGTGATGGTAGTGCAGTGGTAAAGTTTCTGACTGGCAATAAAAGCTTTAGTAAATTGCAGGTTCAAATCCGGCATGTATTTTTTTTCACAGCAGCTGCGCGATGTGGTTACACATGCTCTAGCTGCTCAATTTCAATTTATTTTCAATATATAGCGCCAAATCACAACAAAGTTGCCTCAAGGCACTTCACACAAGTAAGGTCTACCCTTACCAAAAAGTAGTATATGCAAGTATGTTTCAAGTATACTTCGAGTTTACTTTTTATATACTAATCAGTACTATTTTTTGGTAAGGGTAACCTTACCAACCCCTCGCACTGTGTTCCCGCTGCGATGGTTTTGTGCATGAAACCGTCGCAGTGGGTTCGTTCATGCCTGCCCATCTGCTCCATGTTTTCGTGGTTCACTCATACGAGCTGTTCCACTGTGATTTGCCCTGATTTGTACTCATTCGTACTATGTGTGAAGGGGCCCTACTGTAAGTGTGCATGCCCTGAGCACACACATCACGTGAGTGGGTCTGGTTATGAGTAATATCAAAACCTCATGCATGTACACATGCACTTCCTCCTGTTGATAGCATAAGAAGGAAAACAAAATATTTGCTATGGAGCCCCCCCCCAACATGTTTCCAAAATAACCCTACATTATAATGCTTGGATTTCGGTAGAAGCTAAAGTTTGTTAGTTTTGTGAAATTTGAAAGGCCGCACGGCTTTAATTTGTTTTATTTACGCACAGGATGCATGCCTCACTTTGTCTGTCGGTGACAAATGTCCTTTTCTTCTTAATTACCTCAGTTTTACATTTGACATACAACAACAAACTTAAATTAAGGTTAGGGTCTGTGTAGTCTGTCTAATTATGTTATCGCTTACGGATGTGGGAAGTGCATTTAGCTCCAGGGACCGTCTTCCTTTTTGTATATGCAGACTTAAAATGTCCTTTTGGATTGATAAAATTGGTTAGTTTCTCAAAACAGCTTCTTGCAGTCTGATTCAATTGTTGTGATATCCTCTGGTTGGTTCTTTCAAATATGCCTTGTCCTCCTGAACGTGCTTAAGCTTTATGTGGCGTCATCAAAATCAAATAGATTACCCGTTAAACCAACTTTTACATGCTGACTAAGTCTGTATAATGCCTGATTGAGCCCATGTATATGAATAGTGCAGGTCAACGTCTGGGGAATTTCCACTATGACATAGAGTTACTGCCAAAACAATGTAGGGCGTATTATTGCCTTATTTTGCCAAGATCTGCAGTCAGCCTTACTTCCTTCCAGCTGATATTATAACCTACATAGTGGTCAGAAAATGAATATTGAAAATACATCAAATAAGTCTAAACCAGATTGGACAAACTACGTAATTATTACATACCTTGCAACACAACTTAATTTTCCGTTCTCTGAAGTGGCACATGGCAAACACATACAATATCATCCTGCTGTCCAATGTTGCTTGGGCTTCACACAGCTTTGTCAAATTTGTAGGGTTCGATACTTCCAAAGTTCTACCAGTTTGGCATATCAGTAAACATGTGATAGCCATCATCACATTTTGTTTCTTGATTCTTTCATTCATCACCACTGTTATTAAGCAGGTAAGCATAGACATCGCTAACATGAAGAGGTGTGTAACTATTTAAAGTCCCAAGTCTACTACACTGTTTTCCCATTGAGATCACAAACAGAGCCGTCCGCTGTAGTCACTTGAGTCTTCATGGTCCCACTCTTCAAAAAATCAGATGAACTTGTGCAGCTTTCTTGCAGACATATGTAGAAATAAAATGAAGTCACTGCATTAAAGTGGCCAGAAGTTCGGCTGACTGCACAAAATTCCAGATGTTGATGATGCAGTGCATTCTGGGTAAATTTGTACCAGTAAGCCATATGGAGAATTCACTGTGAGTGAGTGGGTGTGTTGATGATCTTTCTATCATGCAAGTGGCACAAAACCTGAGGAATACAGACATCCGGGAGTGCAGGAGAAGGGCCATTTACACAAAGAAACAAACAAAAATACAAAACTGAAGAGAAGACAAGAATCAGGAACTCCTAACAAATCAGATTTCCAAATTGAGCAATGGAAAAATTGTCAGAAAAAATTCAGTGAAAGCCAAGACGGACACATCCAGAGTTCGTGTAACAGCTGGAGTAGCTGCTTGGGAGGTATACTGTCCGTACTCGTGGTAGATGTGCTGTTGTTGAGGTGTAGTGACACATGGTGGGTCATTTGCGCTGCCTGTGTGGTTGCATCAAGCCCACATCCTCAAAAGATGTCAATAGACTGTCTGCACGTTGCTTCTGTTACATTCCACCAATAACAATGACAGTTATGCTTTTTGCTTTTATTTTCAGGTAAATGTATCATAACTCCAATTTGTGTGCAAACTGGGATTTACTGCAGACCTATCCATGGATATTTGTTAAGCAAATTTTCAAAGGATTGACCAAAGACAATGACGTACATGTGGGCAAAGGAGCAAATTTTACACATCGGTAAAGAAACCAGAAGTTATGTTTTCGTGCCAGGAAATCAAAGCTCTTAAGAGTTCTTAATAACAATTACAAGAATCATTTTCTAAAAAATATTTGATGACTTACCCAGTAAATCATCATCTGTTTTTTGCTGTTAGTGTCAGAGGTTTTACTCGCAAAACATAAACGGAGCCTGTCTTCGGGTTAAGGCTCAGTTTTACTTTTGTGATGCTGCTGCATTGTGTGTCCTCTGGCATTCACAAATAAAATAAATATTGGTAATCAAACAATGTGAAAGTTTTTCTGAGGAACTGATGTGTTTCCCCACCTATTCTTAACTGTGCACGACTTCTGGTGCATTTCCAAAGAAACTGTTGATTTTATGCACTCTAAGAAATGAAACTGCATTCAGATAATAGTGTTGAACCACAATGTTTTTTTTTTCATAGAATATAATCCCCTTGGGACAGATAATATGCTCGGCTATGTTTTGCTGGGCAAACAGGGTGAAAACGCTTACAGTCATGTTTTACAACCACACAGTCAACACTTGTTGAGGGAGAACCCATGTGCAGCAGGACAAAAATAAAATGTGGACTTCACAATGCTTCTATCTAACCACCTTTTTGTCTCATGTAGATTTTCATGAGGCACAGAGCCGTATTGTAATGGCTCATTGCTTGGCCTTGGCATTAAGGTGCCTTGGCCTTTGCTACACTCGAAGAAATAAAATGATGAATTTAACTGATAAAGTTAAAGTAACTTTTTCCACATAACATTGTCAATTAAGTGCAAAACAATATTGTAGTTGAAATTAATTAAATCAAATGAAACATTACTACTTAAATCCTTAGGGTTGGCCTTGGTCTTTGTTATAGCCTTGGCCACGACCTTTTTTTACAGCCTTGGCCCTGGCCTATGCTACGGCCTTGGCTTTTGCAATGGTTTTGACTTTGCTGTGGCCTTGGCCCTGGCCCTGGCCCTTGCTACATCCTTGGCCCTGGACTTTACTACATCCTTGGCCCTAGTCTTACTGTGGCCCTGGCCTTTGCTACATCCTTGGCCCTGGTCTTACTGTGGCCTTGGCCCAGACTTTTTCTATGGCCTTGGCTTTTGCAATGGCCTTGACCTTTGCTGTGGCCTTGGCCCTGGCCCTTGCTACATCCTTGGCCCTGGACTTTACTACATCCTTGGCCCTAGTCTTACTGTGGCCTTGGCCCTGGCCCTTGCTACATCCTTGGCCCTGGACTTTACTACATCCTTGGCCCTGGCCCTTGCTACATCCTTGGCCCTTGTCTTTGCTACAATCTTGGCCCTAGTCTTGCTGTGATCTTGGCCCTGGCCTTTGCTACATCCTTGGGCCTGGTTTTTGCTGTGGCCATGGCCCTGGTCTTTGCTGTGGCCTTGGCCCTGGCCTTTGCTACATCCTTGGCCCTGGCCTTTGCTACATCCTTGGGCCTGGCCTTTGCTGCGGCCTTGGCCTTGGCATCGGGGGTTCAAAGCCCTGGTCATCGCAACAACATTAAAAGCATTTTTAAGGCATATGGAATTTTGCTGTAGTTTTTCTTTCAAGTAAATTTTTAAAATAATTAGCTTACTGTGATTGATAACATTATATCCATCCATCCATCCATACCTGCTTACTCCAATTAAGGGTCACAGGGGAGGGGGGCTGGAGCCTTTCCCAGCAATCAAAAGGCATGAGGCAGGGTACACCCTTGACAGGAGGCCAATTTGTCACAGGGTCACATATAGAAAGACAAGCTCATTCTTACTCACATGCACATGTACAGTCAGAGTCACGATTTCTCCTAATCTGCATGTCTTTGGAAGTGGGATGAAGTCAGAGCACCCAGAGGGAGCCCACGCAAACACAGGAAGAACATGAAAACTCCACACAGAAGCCCATGTGGGAAGAAATCGCATGACCTTCTTCCTGTGAGGCAACAACGTTATAACCACTAAACCACTGTGCTGCCTGATAACGTTATGAAGCTAATACAAGTTCTAGTCAAAAATAACTGGCATACGCAATGAACACATGAACCATTATATAATTATTAATAGTTGTTTTCCTAAATATTGTCACGTGTTCCCATTTGATTGAAGTTGCCCCATTTGCTCTTCTTGATGTTGCGTTCATAATATGTCACGTGTTGGATATGTGTTCTTTGTGAACCTCTGTTTTTGTATAGTCTATTTTCTTTTTGACCTTGAGGTTTGGTTAAACCCTTGACCTTTGGGGTTTGGCCCATGACTAGAACACCAGCACAGAGAGACAACCCAGATAAAGACAGAAGAGAGACGAAACAGAAAGCTTTCCACCACTCAGCAGCTCACTGGCACTACACCTCTGTGTGTGTGTGTGTGTGTGCCTTTCAAACCATGTGTCCATTTCTTTTTAACATCATCCTCGAGCAGTTCCCTCGTCTACTTTATATGTATATTTAATTATCCACTGTTCCAGCTCCCCAGTGCTCTGACAGGGTCAAACTGGCCCCTGGCAATAATCTGCTCACAGCTTTCGGGCCCCTGAGCACTAATGTAATATTAGTGTGCAAATCTTGTTCCCCTCACCCATCACACCATGGCTTCATTGCTCCATCTCTCAGTGGCATCCATCCTTTGCTCCCTCCATCCCTCTGCCAGTACCATCTGGCTCTCAGCACCAGGCACATTTAGCCCAGCCAGGCGCCAATTTGTCCCCCTGGCTGACAAGGAGAGAGGAGACCAAGGGAAGCAAGAGTCATGCAGGCTGAATAAAATGTAGTGGAAAGAGAAAGAAAGTGAGTTAGACAGAAATGCAGAATAAAGACTACCTGTCCCCACGGTGCACACACAGCGCTAATGGGGAGAATGAACATGTGTGTGTACGTGTGTGTCTTTGGGGGAGCTGCTATTTCTTGTAATAAGAGCAGAGTGATTGGAGTTGCTGGACCACCAGTGGGGACGCCGAGACGAATGAAGGAGGGATGGAGGACAGGACAGAATAAGAAAAGAGAGGAGGAGGAGGAGGAGGAGGAGAATTGGGGAACAGGAGGATGTGAGATGAGGTTTTCCAGCCGGCAGTTAAGCCCACAGCGGTCCTGCCATGTCTAACAACTACACTACTGGAAGTCTGTCAGTTCACTTTCTCTCTTGCTTCACTTCGACAGCGGAGATACGATTAATGTTGGACTGAGGCAGAGGAGGAAGTGTGCACGTCTGTTTCAGGCAAGGAGTGCTCCCGTGAAGTCACCGTCTGTATATGTGATTAAAAGAAACAAACATTTAGTGCATACACACACATGCAGTACATACATGCATGCATAACCACTCACGTGGCAGCGGGGAAATAATATGTCTTCTAGACCCAAGTCCTCCCAGTCAGAGAGTTAAGCAGCAGCAGCAGAAGCTACTGTAAGTCCCTGACTGGACCCTTAAAGGGATTTATAGAACTTCAAAATGCTTCATTTGCTCCATGAAATACAGCTTGTCAGTGTCTCACAACATAGCTCACCCCCTACTGCTGACTGTCAATAACACACACACACACACACACACACACACACACACACACACACACACACACACACACACACACACACACACACACACACACACACACACACACAGATCTGACAGAGTGTGCTGTGCAAGTGAAACGCAGGATTTGTGAGAAGGGCACCACTGTAGGACAAACATTTGCTGTATATACTGTAGCTAAGGGGAGTGATGGTCTAGTGGTTAAGCATCAGGCTTGAGATCAGAGGATCCTCGGTTCAAACCCCAGCCTGATTAGAAAATCACTAAGGGCCCTTGGGCAACGTCCTGAGTCCCTGAGTTGCTCCCGATGTGTAGTGAGCGCCTTGTATGGCACTCACACACCGACATCAGTGTGTGAGTGTGTTTGTGTGAATGTGAGGCATAATTGTCAAGCGCTTTGAGCGTCTGCTGCAGATGGAAAAGTGCTATATGAATGCAGTCCATTTAGCACATAAGCATACCACATAAAGCACCTATTTCTGCATAGGCATTTGCATATTATATTGTTTGAATAATTCAATTTAATTAAATTTATTTCATTTATATAGCGCCAAATCACAACAAAGTTGCCTCAAGATGCTTCACTTAAGTAAGGTCTAACCTTACCAACCCCAGAGCAGCAGTGGTAAGGAAAAACTCACTCTGAGGAAGAAACCTCAAGCAGACCAGACTCAAAGGGGTGACCCTCTGCTTGGGCCATGCAACCGACACAGTTGACAAAACAATTGACAAAATGAATATACAGGAAATTCTGCAGGTGCACAGGACGGGAGAGTTGCAGAAGTAGACACCACTCCCATCTCTGGATGGAGCCGCTCCTCAAACAGAGAGAAAAAACAGAATCAGGCATCGGAAAGACAACAAATACAGTATAGTTTTTCAGCATTAAGCAACAAGAAAAACAGAAGAAATACTAACGTGATCAATTTATGCAAATTAAATATTACCGTCCATTCCTAACTCTAAAAAGTAGCAATCTACCTGCCAGAGCCAGGTGATTTGTGGGTGTCCACTTGGCCCTAGACCTTTTCCAGTTCAACAGTGAAGCCCCTGCATGCTGCTGCTCAGGTAAGCAGGCCACATGGTTGTAGTGCTGTACCTGATGTTTCCTCATAGTGTAAACAGTACACCTTATCTTATCCTGAGACAAACATAGCCAAACAGCTCTGTCCAGCAAACCCATAAACTCTTAGCTCAGTAACATCTTCCCAGATATTTCAAATGTTCCAGAAATATGAATGTCATTGCTGAGACAAGTGAATTTCTCAGCAGGTTCAACACTTTCACCACCTACAGATACACTTCTTGATGGCTGAGTTCAGGAAGTCATTGAAAGCCTGGATCTTAATCTTGATCAAGGCCCATCGCAAATCCAGACAGTCCAACTTCTCACTCACTATCTCTCATGCCGCAGTCAGGGGATCCATTGAGTTTACAAATATCACAGCATCTTCCACAAAATCAAGGTCAAGGTCCTTGTCAACAAAGGCGCCTACGCAACTGGTTTCCACAACACCCAGTCCAAGCAAGCACTGAATAGAACAGGGCCAGAACACAGTTCTGTCAAATTCCACAATTCATTGGGAAGAATTCCGAGATTTTGTTTCCACTCAACATAATGCTTATAATGCCCGTGTACAATATAGTCCAGCTATGATGCCCGGCCACTTGTTTAGGGATCCTGACAATTTCCAGGATGATCCACAATGCAGCCTAATCATTCAAATCAAACAATCTGTAAAAATCAATATATGCTGTAAAGTAGTGTTGGCAATATTCAGACATGCATTCAGTGAGTACTCACATAGCTTGGAGGCATTCAGTGGTTGACTTCTTTATGCCGCGTTCACACCGGCGTGACGCGAGCGACAGCAGCGACAGGTTGCCATGTAATCCCTATGGAAGGACGTGTTCTAGTGCCAAGCCATGCAGCGCGATGCGATGGATGTGAATGAAGCGACGCGAGTGAAGTGATTTTGAGCAATTGGCGTGTTTGTGGCTTGATATTGCGTTGCGTCACGTCGCGCTGCCCTCCTCCCCAAGTTGAAAAATCTGAAATTTTTTGTCTTGTTGCGTCGCGATGACCAATCAGGGACTGAATATGTAGTGACGTGGAGATGTCTGGAGTTTGACTGAGTTGGATGTGAACATGTCCTGTCTCTGGTAGCAGCCTGTGAGCAGGACTTATGTCCCTTTTGTCCTTTTTTTCACAATTATGGCAGAGTTTTTGGAGCGAGCAGCAGCCCCATAGCAGGGGGAGCGGAGGTTTTTTTTTTTTGTTTATGTACGCGTGCGAGCGAATTGTCCCTAAAGATTATTTTATTAATTAACTACACAGATGTATAATAAAACAAATGCTGACTGGTTTCTAAACACAATTATGACAGAGTTTTTGGAGCGAGCAGCAGCCCCGCAGGAGGGGGAGTGGAGGTTTTTTTTTTTAAATTGTTTACATGTGCGCGCATGAACGGGACAGGAGGTCCTCAAACTGGGTCCCGCAGAGGCGGAAAGACCGCTGAAAGCAGCCGTCATCCAGACGCAGCTACTGCAGCAAATAATGATACTCCCCGAATTGGGAACGTCTCATGACGTTTGTCAGCTTTCCACAACAACTTGCTCCGTGTGATCAAGGTCTGTCATGTTAACATGACTGACAACCGGAGCCGGCGATGATGATGCACTGGGGCGAATTTTCGCAGCGAAAGTAGAGCGACACACCGGGCGATGATGCGCGTCCGTCGCCACGCGACCAACGAAAATTTGTGGCGTCTGGTCGTGCCCGGTGTGAACGCGGCTTTAGTGTGAAACCAGACTACCATATAGTTGCTGAACAAGTATTTGGCACTCAGTCATGTGGAAAAAGTCCACTGGTTGTTCAATGCAGACTGACAGGTCAGCCACCAGAACCCTGTCACTGAACATGTCCTCTATCCTGGCAGAAGGATCATCCTTATGCACCTGCTCAAAGTAACTGACCCAATGTGACAATCCTGAGAGAGTAATCTCTCAGGACCTTGCTACCACTTGTCATGAAGTGCGTTGCAGTGGGATGAGGTGTAGGTTTGGAGGAATGTAATGCTTCATTCCTCTGTAAGAGGCATCAGACATCTGATATTTCACCTGCTAACAAATTCCTCCAACACCATGTTAACTCAATTGGTAATTGAGTTAACATGGCTTTAAAAAGGAATAATTTGGACCATGTGTCATGCTTAGTTATCATGTTACGGGGTAACATATGTCACATGTCATAGAATCCAATGGACATTGACCTTGTTTGACATTTACTTTGGAGACCAAGCATCAAACTGTCAAAACAGTCAAAACTATTCCATTTGTTCATCCGATTAGCTCAACCAATAATTTGCATCACTTTTTTACCAAAATTGGAGCAACTTTAACTTTTGACCCCTTTACAAACTGAAACTGACCTTTGTCACCATTTTTGCTGTTTTTACCCCATAACTCCTGAACATTCAACATAGATAGTCCAAACTATACCTTTTTGGAATCGTTATGATCAGACAAATAATGTAGTGTAGTTTTCAATTTAATTGGAGCATTTTTAATTTTGACCATTGTGTAATTCTTCCGTACCTGCTGGCCTATTGAAATTCAAGTGGCTAGTCTTTTTTTTTTTTTCAAAAGATGTCTAAGGAGTATTTATGCCAACTTTGGTGCTTGTTTCAGTTATCTGCTGCACCATCAGACAAGATCATCCCAGTCAGGTGTGTTCAGCTAATCAACAGCTGGCTGAACAATGGAACACACCTGATTTGGCTCAATATGTGGAGTTAGAGCAGGGAGAAAAGTATAGTACGTTGGCTCTGGAGAACCGGGATTGGGAAACGCACCTCTAATAAATGCCATGCAGTCAGTCTGCTCTGTGTAGTCCTGATCCCGTCAGATCTGAGAAGCTAAGCAGAGTGGCTCCTATAGTTCATACTTGGATGGGACACCTCTTCAGAAGACCAGGGGTGTAGGTGCATCATGAAGGACATCCGGCTTAAAACTTCCACCAAATCCAATTGCAGATCCGTAATGGATCTGCTGTGGTGACCCTGGCAAAATGCCACAAGGCCACAAGGTGGTGCCCTCAAGGCAAAACGCGAAACTATCGTGAAGCAAATGCAGCCATGGTTTGGCTTCTGTGTCTGTTCCTCTGTGTCCTGTATGCACTCTGCTTGGCAAGAGGACGAAGGGGGAGGGAAATGGTGTGTTTGAGTGTCTCACAGCCTCACAGTGCGGTGGCACCACAGCGAGCTGAGTTTTTCAAACATATTTTTAGGCTTTTCTTTTCTTTCAAAGTCTCCTCTGAGTGTCTCTGTGAGTGTCCTCACTGTGGTTAAACTAAAAACATACCTGCACACCGGCAACACGTCAACAACAAACACCATCTTATTTTTCATTTTTAAACACACCTAAAATCGCTTTCTGGAGATGACTTAACGTTTCTGCTCAGAGACTGCAAACCGCAGGGGCAAATTCAGATGGAAAGAGGGGGTTGTGTGGGGTTGTGTGGGGGACGTGTCCTCCACAACACCCCTCGATTAAAAGTCCACTTTTGAAAACATTTTTCATACTACTACTTCTTATAATAATAATAATAATAATCATTTTAACAACTAAACAACTAAAATGTTTAAATCAGTATTACTCTGGGTCTAAGGTTTACTATTGTTCTGGACTAAATTTAATTGATTAGCCATATGAAGATAATTTTTTTAATGTAATGCCTAAGCATTACTGGGTCTGTTTGGGGTTCTAGTTTTAAAATCAGGTTAGTTAACCCTCTGGGGCCGACGCCGTCGTATACGACGACTGAGACCAAGCTTTACTAAATTATAAATAACTTTTTAATGATATGAGATACAAACTTACCTTTTTTGCTGAAAAGATAACTCTGTGAACTTTCGAGCCAGCCATCGGCCATCTTTGTACTCCTCAGCGAAGCTGTGTGATGACGTGCGCAATGTGAGTGTCCAGTCAGAATTGGACAGTTGTTTATTATAGTTTGCTGTGTGTTTTAAATAAATGTGTGTGGAAAATTATTTTTTGTTTTATTTTTTCCTTTTTTATTTGTGATTGTAAACCTTTATTACACTTATAAAACACAACAAAAACATATATATTCTGAAAGTACAGGTTATCCTGAAAAAGAGATAAAACTTGATTGTGGGATGCAGGGAGAGCTGTTAACAGCAATAATAAAACATTTATGCCAAGCGAGTGAACTGTCCAAAAAAATTCCCTCTGACCCCAGAGGGTTATGATGAGGGAAGCCAAAAATATGAAAATGATTACAGCTCTTGTGGTTAGTAATCTTATCAAACAAACATGTAGGTTGTGTTGACAATTTGGGATAAAGGCAAAGAAAATGTGCAAAAGAAAAAACAAATACAACACAGATTAAGCAATACCACTAATAATTTTTTGGGGGGGAGTGAGAAAAATAGTCACCAAAATCCTCCAGAATGCATCCCTGAACATCAAAAACCCCAAACTTTACCAACAAAACTCCACTTTCACCACACAAGAACCCCCCCCCCCCCCCCCCCCCCCCCCCACACACACACACACAATTTCAGATGGCTACAAGTCTGAGATTTTAATTGGTATTGAATGAAGTACTATCACATAATGTGATAGTACAGTTGAATAACATTTGACAGACAGTTTTGATTGCTTGAACTTTGACTTTTTATTACTTGAATATCAATTATTATAACTTAGTTTGTTACCTTGTTTTGTTCACATAGGTTGCGAAATGTGGTTGATTAAACAGTTTATTCTGTTGCAGTCATGTACAGTAAAACTTGCATATAATGGCTTCAGGTGGATCAGCAAATTTTGTCCGTTATAATCAAAATCCGCTATATGTATAAAATGGACATAATCCGCAATATGTATGAAATGGATAAAATCCGTTATATGTATAAATTGGAGGAAATCTGCTATATGTATCAAATGGATAAAATCTGTTATAGGGATAAAATGAAGAAAATCCGTTATATGTATGTAACGGATTAGTTATAACCAGAAGGCACCGAATGATCTATGGCAGGGGGTGCCCAACCTTTCTTGAACCGAGATCTACTTTTAAAGTTGACAGTGTATCGAGATCTACCAAGCCATATCAAAAGCCATAGCGTGGCTGCAATTTCTTGTGCACCAATATAACAATTTCCTGGCACACAGATAAAGTTTTAACAATAATAATGCATTGTGCATGGTGCAAAGAATAAGCACATAGGCCTAGGACTGGCCCATAACAACACAACATCAAAAAACTCAAATTACACAATGCCTAATTAAAGTTGGAAAAGTTGTTCGCTACCTTAAGGCCTGGTCACACGGCATACGATGATTCCTGAACGAAGGTAAAAAAGTAAGAAAAGTCACCATCTCCTAGCTTCAAATGAAACATGCCTGGAGCCACTGCTGGAGCAGTGTGTGTCTGCATCTCTGCGTTCCAGGACTCTCGGTGCTGGGACGGGGCTCTGTAGCGCCTGAGTCCTGGAGAAACTGCAAACAGAAGTGCGTGATCTGACCCACTGTGGAGATTGGGCACACGTCGGTGGATCCACCACGTCCAGAGTCAGTGAGACATGTGAGGGGTTTGCAATGAAAATGCATTGTGATCGGACAGGACATTTTGTCCGATGTGAGCAAAAATCTGTTATGCAAAATCTGTTATATACAGTGTTTATTACATGGAAAACAATACAAAAGTATTGGGACTTTTGTTTTTGTCCAGTGAGTATAAATATCTGGTTAATATGATGACTGCTTAGCCGAGTTTTACCCAAATTTGTATGATAAAATGCAGGAAATGCAAGGAAAAGGGAAAATTTTCCAGGGGAGCATGTCCCCAAACCCTCTACCTTCCTCTTCTTTTTCAGTTCAGTTTTCAGCATTCACACCCCTGACTGAATCTTCTGTGTTGTTATGCAGCATGCAAGGAAACATGGGGAAATTGTTTTTCACTTTGGTAGAAATAATTGGGACCTTAAATCTGGAAACAGGCCTGAACCATTTCTCCAAACCTAACCTTAATCTTTACTCTAATCCTAACCACAAACACAAAGAGATCAGCAGCGGTCTGAAGTGGTGGAGAAATATGATTTCCAAACACACTGCCATGCTGACACAGTGAGTTGGTGAACGGATGGTAAAAGCTCCGACAAAGTATTGCTATTTGACGAATGAGGATGGGTTGAAATAGTGTGCTGGAGACCTTGGAGACGACATGCACTCTAATGAGTTAAGTGGCCAACATGCTTGAATAAGATTCATTACTCCTCATATCAAGACACCGATATTCCTACAGGTCTGTTCTGCTTCAAATCTTTGCTGTATAATCTCAAAACTCCATTTCCCAGCAGAGAATCAGCTTTTGCCAGACAATCCAAAAGTAATAAGAGAAACCAAAACATCACTCTTGCAAGATTGCCTTGGTGTAATCTTTGCAGCTTCAGATGCTTGTTTTTGTTTGTCTTTTTTTCTTTGGGGGGGTGTAAAGCTAGGCGCATGACTGTTTACAGGTGAGGTGACATAATATGTAGCATATCTGCATTTTAATGTAGTAGATGCCAGTATTACTTGGCGGGCAATGTGGTGGGCAAGTATTGCTCTCTTTCTCAAAACAGACGGTTCACAGTTCAAGACCTCCCATTCTCCATGTAATGTGGAATTCTGTCAAGAGGGTTGTTTGGAATAAAAGTTGTGCCAAAATAACATGTGGGCAGAGGTGTCAAATCCAGCTTCAGAAAGTAAAAGTCCAGCCACATATTCGTTCCATCTTCCCAATAAACCAGTTGATTACTCAACAAAAATATAAACGCAACACTTTTGGTTTTGCTCCCATTTTGTATGAGATGAACTCAAAGATCTAAAACTTTTTCCACATACATAATATCACCATTTCCCTCAAATATTGTTCACAAACCAGTCTAAATCTGTGATAGTGAGAACTTCTTCTTTGCTGAGATAATCCATCCCACCTCACAGGTGTGGCATATCAAGATGGTGATTAGGCACCATGATTAGTGCACAGGTGTGCCTTAGACTGCCCACAATAAAAGGCCACTCTGAAAGGTGCAGTTTTGTTTTATTGGGGGGGGATACCAGTCAGTATCTGGTGTGACCACCATTTGCCTCATGCAGTGCAACACATCTCCTTCGCATCATCCGTGAAGAGAACACCTCTCCAACGTGCCAATGCCAGCGAATGTGAGCATTTGCCCACTCAAGTCGGTTACGACGACGAACTGGAGTCAGGTCGAGACCCCGATGAGGACGACGAGCATGCAGATGAGCTTCCCTGAGACGGTTTCTGACAGTTTGTGCAGAAATTCTTTGGTTATGCAAACCGATTGTTTCAGCAGCTGTCCGAGTGGCTGGTCTCAGACGATCTTGGAGGTGAACATGTTGGATGTGGAGGTCCTGGGCTGGTGTGGTTACACGTGGTCTGCGGTTGTGAGGCTGGTTGGATGTACTGCCAAATTCTCTGAAACGACTTTGGAGACGGCTTATGGTTGAGACATGAACATTCAATACACGAGCAACAGCTCTGGTTGACATTCCTGCTGTCAGCATGCCAACTGCATGCTCCCTCAAATCTTGCGACATCTGTGGCATTGTGCTGTGTGATAAAACTGCACCTTTCAGAGTGGCCTTTTATTGTGGGCAGTCTAAGGCACACCTGTGCACTAATCATGGTGTCTAATCAGCATCTTGGTATGGCACACCTGTGAGGTGGGATGGATTATCTCAGCAAAGGAGAAGTGCTCACTATCACAGATTTAGACTGGTTTGTGAACAATATTTGAGAGAAATGGTGATATTGTGTATGTGGAAAAAGTTTTAGATCTTTGAGTTCATCTCATACAAAATGGGAGCAAAACCAAAAGTGTTGCATTTATATTTTTGTTGAGTGTAGTTCAGCTCTTCAGGCAGGTGGATGAGCTAATTATTGAGATCACCTGCTTAAGGTGCACAGGTAGAAGCAACACATGGGAGGGTTTTTACTTCCTGAAGCCGGATTTGACATCTCTGCATGTGGGACGTTGTGGGATCCACTGTGGTGACCCTGAGCAAAAAGTTAAAAGACCTTATTTCTTACACAAGGTGCTGTTTTCTGCTGTGCCAAGCTTGGCACAGCATAGGTATCGTGTGCATGGAGTACTGAAGTGTGGGGAGTAATTATATTGATTGCACACAGTAGTATTTTCAATAGTGTAATAATCGTGGCTTGGTTACATACACACACACAAACAAATGGTGCTATGTAGCAGTAAAAGTGGTTCTTTGGCTCATAATCACAAAGGAGCCATGTATTGTTGCTGTATGGCACCACTATGGTGCTATGTAACATTGGGCACCAAAGTGGTTCACCTATGATCACAGGGCAACCACATTTGATGACATATATATATCACCAAAACATGATGCCCCTGACTACAAGCTTGTAGTGAAGATGAAAAAGAAGTGAACGGATGAATCAAGACAGGAGTTACAGGTCTGTTTTGATTGCACAGACTGGAGCGCCTTTGAAGCTGCATCTACAGACATTCATGGACTTTGTGACACTGTGACATCTTACATCAGTTTTGTGAGGACCTGTGTGTGCAGATCAAAACCTTCTGCGCATACAGCAACAACAAACCTTGGTTTACTGGGAAACTGAGAGAGCGCCACCAGGCCAACAAAAATTAAGACAGTCTCCTGTACAAAAAGGCCAGAAACACACTGACAGATCAGAGTAGTAAAGAGGATCTACTCTGATAACCTGAAAAAACAATTCTCAGCCAAGGATCCTGGGACAGTGTGGAGGCGTGTTCAGCATGCCACCAACTACAGGAGGCCATCCCCCAACCTGCGGAGAACCCCCAACTGGCTGAGGAGCTGAACTAGTTTTACACCAGGTTTGAAATAGACCTACACACACTCCTCACCTACCCCAACAACAATGGACTACCTGCTCCCCTGGACACATCTCCCCCCCTCCCATCTGCAACCCCACCCGCACTCACGATCTGCGGAGAGGAAGTATGCCTGCAGTTTTGCAGACAAAAGATCAAGAAGACTCCAGGACCCGATGGTGTCTCTCCTTAATGTCTGAGAGCCTGTGCTGATCAGCTGGCCCCTATCTTCACCCAGATTTTCAACAGATCTCTGGAACTGTGCGAGGTCCCCTCCTGCTTCAAATGCTCCACTATTATCCCAGTCCCAAAGAAATCCTCCATAACAGGACTAAATGACTACAGGCCGATTGCCCTGACATCTGTAGTCATGAAGTCTTTTGAACAGTTGGTGTTGAGCCACCTGAAAGACATCACAGGACCCCTGCTGGAGCCCCTGCAGTTTGCCTACCGGGCAAACAGGTCAGTTGAGGATGCAGTCAACATGGGATTGCATTATATCCTGAGTCACCTGGACTCTGCACGTGAGGATCCTGTTCGTGGACTTCAGCTTGGCGTTCAATACCATCATCCCTGACAATCTCCACCAAAAACTCTCCAACCTCTCTGTGCCAGCTCCCACCTGTCAGTGGATCTCCAACTTCCTGATGGACAGGACACAGCAGGTGAGGGTGAGGAGCATCACATCCAGTACATGGAGCACTGGCGCCCCTCAGGAATGTCTGCTCTCCCCACTGCTCTTCTCTCTCTGCACCAATGACTGCACCTTAGGGAACCCCTCGTATCCACAAAGCAACTCAAAGTCCTCTCAAAGAGCTCCTAACTTAGCCTAAAAATTAAAAGAGTGATCCAAGAGGTGTCTGAGAGCAACTCAGAGCAAGGAGGGGACAGAAACTCCAATCATTGTGAGGAGGCGGGGTTGACCCCGTTCCTACGTATGACTCAGTCCTCCAAGAGCTGTGATTGGCTGTCACAAAAACAAATGCGCTCCACACTCCGAGTTATGAATGGACAGTGAAATCATCTGATCATGTAACTTGAACTGCATTAAAAAATGTGTAATCATGAGGATAATATAATGTCATGATGATGATGAAACTCAGCAAACTTAAATGAATCATTGCACAACTTGAAAATGTTTGAACATACTTCATTCACATGCCGATTATTTATATATTAAAAGCATGCATGCTTTGCGTGTGTGCATGCGTGCGTGAGTATATTTAGTTTATTCATTCTGTTTGTCCCCTTCTCCTTTGCACACATTTTTTATTGCACATTATATTTGTACATTTTTATTGTGAATTATTTAGTGTTCAGTGTATTTATACATGCTTGTACAGAGCGAGTAAAGTTTAAACTGGAGCCAAAGTCCTTGTATTCTTGTAGATACTTGGTGACTGAAGCCTATTCTGATTTTGATTCTGATTATTTTTGTTGTTTTTCCTTGAAAAACAGTGGAAGCTTTGCAGATGTGTTTGAATTATGGAGCAATATATATATATATATATATATATATATATATATATATATATATATATATATATATATATATATATATATAT
Organism: Thalassophryne amazonica; assembly: GCF_902500255.1. Taxonomy (NCBI): domain Eukaryota; kingdom Metazoa; phylum Chordata; class Actinopteri; order Batrachoidiformes; family Batrachoididae; genus Thalassophryne; species Thalassophryne amazonica. The sequence goes on from NC_047105.1 coordinate 80,623,035, forward strand.
ATATATATATATATATATATATATATATATATATATATATATATATATATTTTTTTTAATTTATGGACCACTTTGAAAATAAGTCAGACATAAAACTATGATACCTCCGTTGTTACTCAGCTAGATTCTCTTGGGTAACAGAAGTGAGAGGTGTTGAAATCTTACTTACAAACTGCTTGGAGTGACAAATTGCCCACACGAGTCAGCACTTGGCAGTAGTGTGTGCGGCTGGACCGACACACCAGAGGCACACACACACGCACACACAGAGTGCAGTCAGAGTTTTATGCTTCTCTGACAGATTTACACGTTGATGTGAGTGAGATGTTCAGAAAGCTGTAACGTCTGGCCAAAATGCTGCAGCGCTGAGCAGACTCAGACACTACAGCTTCCTGATTAAACAGCCACACTTTAGAAGCACATATTGGAGGAACTAACAAGACAGGTTGCATCCACAGATTGGTCTGAGATCATCTTGTCTCGGCAGTAATCAAGAGCTGTTTATTCATCACCACCTACAACATGCCTTCATTCTCAGCCGTGGCCTGCTATTCATTTAGCTCCAAATCCATTCACAGACATGTGGGCTGGTGCTGAAAACATGCTCAAATTTGTGTGCACCCATGTAGAAATGTGTGTCACTGAGTTTGTAGCATGGACTGAAAAGATACTAGACAAACCGTCCACGATGTCACCCACAGGTTTTCTGAAGAGTGGTTTTGAAACTGCACAGTGACGGCTCCAAATGCTGCTATCTTGGCCTGAATCCACCTAACGCCTGACTAGGGTTGGGTATCGAAAAGAATCCTTAAGGAACGGTTCGATCTACCAACATCAATGTCTTTTTTGCTTAACCATTCAGTTCAGATAGAAAGATTATTGTCACTAAGTTACCTTGTATTTTGTTTAGGAATTTTTCTTTCAGCTCAGAAAATCACAGATACATAACCAGACATACTGTGGTGGGAAACTTTACACTACCTGCAGCTCGAACTAATGCCATTAAGAACACTGTCATCTTTAGGGGTATGAAGAAATGGAATTTATTACCTGATCACATCAAACTCACTTCAAATGAATGTTTTTTTTTAATTTCTGAAATTGCAGTTATTGACATGACATGCAATCTGGGTTAAATCTTTAAACATTTATAGACAATTTTTTTATATGTATATAAACTGACCATGTGTGATGATTCATTTGATTGGAATTTTTTATATACAGTAGTGTTCAGAATAATCAGTGGTGGGCACAGATAACCAAAAAATTAACTTCGATAACAGATAATCAGATAACTGAAAAGTTACCTTCGATAAAGATAAAACAATAAACCACCCAAAAATGTATCGGAAGTTACAGATAACCGATAACAGATAAATTCCAATATTACCTCTGACACAACTACAACAAATTTAATAGCTTATAATAATATTAAAAACAACAGACCCCAAGAATGAGACCACACTTCTCTTTCAACATTTGGCCCCTGCTGGAAGCTCTTGTTTACTACAGCGCTCCCAGCACAGAGGCACCCCGAGAGCAGCCATAAAATCAACTCTTTATCAATTACAATGCTCCGGTCAGGCGCAGGTCTTGAAAAATAAAGTCATGCTGACTTATGGTTTTGATTATAAATAACATTAATACCGATAGAATAACTCCATTAATGTCAATTATGTCATTTGTACAAAGTTAAAATATAACATATATCTTTTAATGTTGAATAATGCACTAATTCTGAGGTTTTGTAACAAACAGATCGCAAAGGATTCTGGGTAAAAGTGCCTCTGCTAAACACTGGCTGAGTCTCTCTTTTTGGAGCGAGGCGGAGGGGAAGGCGAAGGGCTACAAATCCCTCCGTTCGGAGGGGTAGGAGGAGCTTACTGCTGTCTCTGAAAAAACAAACATGGCGCTGAAAGAGCCGCACAAATGAAGTGGCTTTCATTACAAATTACGCTGTTTAGAAAGTTATAACTTGCCAAAAAACTTTACAGGCAGTTGTCTATGACAGCAACGTGTATGCTGCTGGATGCATGTTGCGTATGTTGTCGTTCTGAAGAATATCGTAACGTTGCTCATGCGCTGCGTTATAATGCATATACACACGAACGATACGATAAGACACTTTTATATCTCACAATGGAGAAAATCACGATAAAGTGTAAGCACGTTAATTTGTATGTTCATAAATCTTTGGATAATATCAATCACTGCTGTTGGATTTCAAGGTCTGTAATGTGTGTGTATTTTGTAAACAAACGGAGCCCTCAACACACTCATCTAATAAGCTTTCAGGCAGAAAATGAAAAGTTTCATCAATGGGAATAAGTTGGAAAATATATACACACACATGTATATGTGTAACACATAACCTGACTTCCTAATAGACTGATATTATTTGTCAAGGAAATTTCTAAATGAAATAAGGCTGGATGCAAAAAATTGGAGAATTTGAAAAAGAAATAAGGTTGTAATTCCATTAAAAAAGTGAAACTTGTATAATGTATACATTCATTGCAGACAAAAAAAGCCATTTGCAAAGCCAAAAAAGTTGATTTGACAATCATCTGACATAACCGGGGTCAAAATAAATAGAACACTGCTATCTACTGGTTCCCACATGCTTAGTGAACACTACTGACCAGTAGATGGCAGTAGAGGCCTTGAAAACAAAATTCCAGATACAGTAATCCCTGTCTGCTACATTTAAAGTGTGTGGAATTTAACAAACACAAATAAAACCAACATCTATAAACGCAGAGAATATATTCAAGAGAGTTTTAGGCACTAGAGTTTAATGTTGTTGTCCGTGGAGCCTGAACAGAGTGTCTGAAATGCATTTGTATATCTGATATTTCTTACCATTGGCAGAAGTTTCTAAACTTCTGCCACCAGTAGAGGCAGAAGTTTCTGCCTCTACTGGTGGTTGGCTCTCACTGCGGTATTGTATCACTTCCTGTTCCAGAGCACAGCGGTGTTTTGCTGTGTCTGTTAGCTGTTTAATCTGCGCAGTTAGATTGATCTACTTAACGAGATAACGATTTGTTTCACAGTGTAATCTTCACATGCCTTAACTAAAGCACTCCCTCTGCTGAATCACCTCTAAATTATTTACACATTATTCACTTTGTGTGTTTTTAGGAATCCGCTAGCTTAGCGCAGCTACTAGCTCTTAGCTGGTTTAGCATGGCGGCTTCTCCTGTCTCTCCCGCACTTTTCTGCTCTGGGTGTGAAATGTTTAGTTATTCCTTGGCCTCCTTTAGCAGTAACGGTACTTGTAATAAGTGTAGCTTATTTGTAGCTTTGGAGGCCAGGCTGGGCGAATTGGAGACTCGGCTCTGCACCTTGGAAAATCCTACAGCTAGCCAGGCCGCTGTAGTCGGTGCGGACCAAGGTAGCTTAGCCGCCGTTAGTTACCCTCCAGCGGATCCCGAGCAGCCGGGAAAGCAGGCCGACTGGGTGACTGTGAGGAGGAAGCGTAGTTCTAAACAGAAGCCCCCTGTACACCACCAACCCGTTCACATCTCTAACCGTTTTTCCCCACTCGGCGACACACCCACCGAGGAACAAACTCTGGTTATTGGCGACTCTGTTTTGAGAAATGTGAATTTAGCGACACCAGCAACCATAGTCAATTGTCTTCAGGGGGCCAGAGCAGGCGACATTGAAGGAAATTTGAAACTGCTGGCTAAGGCTAAGCGTAAATTTGGTAAGATTGTAATTCACGTCGGCAGTAATGACACCCGGTTACGCCAATCGGAGGTCACTAAAATTAACATTGAATCGGTGTGTAACTTTGCCAAAACAATGTCGGACTCTGTAGTTTTCTCTGGGCCCCTCCCCAATCGGAACGGGAGTGACATGTTTAGCCGCATGTTCTCCCTGAATTGCTGTCTGTCTGAGTGGTGTCCAAAAAATGAGGTGGGCTTCATAGATAATTGGCAAAGCTTCTGGGGAAAATCTGGTCTTGTTAGGAGAGACGGCATCCATCCCACTTTGGATGGAGCAGCTCTCATTTCTAGAAATCTGGCCAATTTTCTTAAATCCTCCAAACCGTGACTATCCAGGGTTGGGACCAGGAAGTAGAGCTGTAGTCTTACACACCTCTCTGCAGCTTCTCTCCCCCTGCCATCCCCTCATTACCCCATCCCCGTAGAGACGGTGCCTGCTCCCAGACCACCAATAACCAGCAAAAATCTATTTAAGCATAAAAATTCAAAAAGAAAAAATAATATAGCACCTTCAACTCCACCACAGACTAAAACAGTTAAATGTGGTCTATTAAACATTAGATCTCTCTTCTAAGTCCCTGTTAGTAAATTATATAATAATTGATCAACATATTGATTTATTCTGCCTTACAGAAACCTGGTTACAGCAGGATGAATATGTTAGTTTAAATGAGTCAACACCCCCGAGTCACACTAACTGCCAGAACGCTCGTAGCACGGGCCGAGGCAGAGGATTAGCAGCAATCTTCCACTCCAGCTTATTAATTAATCCAAAACCCAGACAGAGCTTTAATTCATTTGAAAGCTTGTCTCTTAGTCTTGTCCATCCAAATTGGAAGTCCCAAAAACCAGTTTTATTTGTTATTATCTATTGTCCACCTGGTTGTTACTGTGAGTTTCTCTGTGAATATTCAGACCTTTGTCTGACTTAGTGCTTAGCTCAGATAAGATAATTATAGTGGGCGATTTTAACATCCACACACATGCTGAGAATGACAGCCTCAACACTGCATTTAATCTATTGTTAGACTCGACTGGTTTTGCTCAAAATGTAAATGAGTCCACCCACCACTTTAATCATACCTTAGATCTTGTTCTGACTTATGGTATGGAAATTGAAGACTTAACAGTATTCCCTGAAAACCCCCTTCTATCTGATCATTTCTTAATAACATTTACATTTACTCTGATGGACTATCCAGCAGTGGGGAATAAGTTTCATTACAGTAGAAGTCTTTCAGAAAGCGCTGTAACTAGGTTTAAGGATATGATTCCTTCTTCCTTCTGAAAAAGAGAGCCTTAAATCAGAAGTGCCTGACTCCGTGGTATAACTCACAAACTCGCAGCTTAAAGCAGATAACCCGTAAGTTGGAGAGGAAATGGCATCTCAGTAATTTAGAAGATCTTCACTTAGCCTGGAAAAAGAGTCTGTTGCTCTATAAAAAAGCCCTCAGTAAAGCTAGGACATCTTACTACTCATCACTAATTGAAGAAAATAAGAACAACCCCAGGTTTCTTTTCAGCACTGTAGCCAGGCTGACAAAGAGTCAGAGCTCTATTAAGCCGAGTATTCCTTTAACTTTAACTAGTAATGACTTCAATGACTTTCTTTGCTAATAAAATTTAACTATTAGAGAAAAAATTACTCATAACCATCCCAAAGACATATCGTTCTCTTTGGCTGCTTTCAGTGATGCCGGTATTTGGTTAGACTCTTTCTCTCCGATTGTTCTGTCTGAGTTATTTTCATTAGTTACTTCCTCCAAACCATCAACATGTCTATTAGACCCGATTCCTACCAGGCTGCTCAAGGAAGCCCTACCATTAATTAATGCTTCGATCTTAAATATGATCAGTCCATCTTTATTAGTTGGCTATGTACCACAGGCTTTTAAGGTGGCAGTAATTAAACCATTACTTAAAAAGCCATCACTTGACCCAGCTATCTTAGCTAATTATAGGCCAATCTCCAACCTTCCTTTTCTCTCAAAAATTCTTGAAAGGGTAGTTGTAAAACAGCTAACTGATCATCTGCAGAGGAATGGTCTATTTGAAGAGTTTCAGTCAGGGTTTAGAATTCATCATAGTACAGAAACAGCATTAGTGAAGGTTACAAATGATCTTCTTATGGCCTCAGACAGTGGACTCATCTCTGTGCTTGTTCTGTTAGACCTCAGTGCTGCTTTTCATACTGTTGACCATAAAATTTTATTACAGAGATTAGAGCATGCCGTAGGTATTAAAGGCACTGCGCTGCGGTGGTTTGAATCATATTTATCTAATAGATTACAATTTGTTCATGTAAATGGGGAATCTTCTTCACAGACTAAGGTTAATTATGGAGTTCCACAAGGTTCTGTGCTAGGACCAATTTTATTCACTTTATACATGTTTCCCTCAGGCAGTATTATTAGACGGCATTGCTTAAATTTTCATTGTTACGCAGATGATACCCAGCTTTATCTATCCATGAAGCCAGAGGACACACACCAATTAGCTAAACTGCAGGATTGTCTTACAGGCATAAAGACATGGATGACCTCTAATTTCCTGCTTTTAAACTCAGATAAAACTGAAGTTATTGTACTTGGCCCCACAAATCTTAGAAGCATGGTGTCTAACCAGATCCTTACACTGGATGGCATTACCCTGACCTCTAGTAATACTGTGAGAAATCTTGGAGTCATTTTTGATCAGGATATGTCATTCAATGCGCATATTAAACAAATATGTAGGACTGCTTTTTTGCATTTGTGCAGTATCTCTAAAATTAGAAAGGTCTTGTCTCAGAGTGATGCTGAAAAACTAATTCATGCATTTATTTCCTCTAGGCTGGACTACTGTAATTCATTATTATCAGGTTGTCCTAAAAGTTCCCTGAAAAGCCTTCAGTTAATTCAAAATGCTGACAGGGACTAGAAGGAGAGAGCATATTTCACCCATATTGGCTTCTCTTCATTGGCTTCCTGTTAATTCTAGAATAGAATTTAAAATTCTTCTTCTTACTTATAAGGTTTTGAATAATCAGGTCCCATCTTATCTTAGGGACCTCATAGTACCATATCACCCCAATAGAGCGCTTCGCTATCAGACTGCAGGCTTACTTGTAGTTCCTAGGGTTTCTAAGAGTAGAATGGGAGGCAGAGCCTTCAGCTTTCAGGCTCCTCTCCTCTGGAACCAGCTCCCAATTCGGATCAGGAAGACAGACACCCTCTCTACTTTTAAGATTAGGCTTAAAACTTTCCTTTTTGCTAAAGCTTATAGTTAGGGCTGGATCAGGTGACCCTGAACCATCCCTTAGTTATGCTGCTATAGACTTAGACTGCTGTGGGGTTCCCATGATGCACTGAGTGTTTCGTTCTCTTTTTGCTCTGTACGCACTACTCTGCATTTAATCATTAGTGATTGATCTCTGCTCCCCTCCACAGCATGTCTTTTTCCTGGTTCTCTCCCTCAGCCCCAACAAGTCCCAGCAGAAGACTGCCCCTACCTGAGCCTGGTTCTGCTGGAGGTTTCTTCCTGTTAAAAGGGAGTTTTCCTTCCCACTGTCGCCAAGTGCTTGCTCACAGGAGGTCGTTTTGACCGTTGGGGTTTTTCCGTAATTACTGTATGGCTTTGCCTTACAATATAAAGCGCCTTCGGGCAACTGTTTGTTGTGATTTGGCGCTATATAAATAAAATTGATTTGATTTGATTTGATATTTTCACTTAATAAAACTTCCGACACGACAGTAATTTTAAATAACTTGTACAAATTTGTTTGGTTAAAATTTGAACCATAAGTTAAAAATGTATGCCTCTGGATGACTTAGGTGATATCGCGAGCATATTGGTATGGTGTTAAGGAAATGTTTTTTTTTTCTTTTGGGGCTGTTTCTCCTTTGTCTGCAGAGGATTGAGATGCTTTTTATACAAGCGGCTCTCTTCTGTTTGTAAAGGTTATAGCTGTGCGTCTGTTACAGAACTTTTAACAGGTGAGTGCTAAACTAATTTTAAAAATGCTTGTCGCTGTTCAGCTTTGTTTAACGGTTTAAAAGTTATTGGACAAAGATTAATTGGAAGATAATTGGTCCGATAATGATTTTTAAAGTTATCTAAAAAGATAATCCGATAAAGAAAACATTATCTTCGATAATTATCTGTTATCGGATTATCGGAAATGTGCCCACCACTGAGAATAATAGTAGTGCTATGTGACCAAAAAGATTAATCCTGGTTTTGAGTATATAACAAGGTACCAGTAGATTCAGTAGATTCTCACAAATCCAACAAGACCAAGGATTCATGATATGCACACTCTTAAGGCTATGAAATTGGACTATTAGTAAAAAAAAGTAGAAAAGGGGGTGTTCACAATAATAGTAGTGTGGCATTCAGTCAGTGAGTTCGTCAATTTTGTGGAACAAACAGGTGTGAATCAGGTGTCCTCTATGTAAGGATGAAGCCAGCAGCTGTTGAACATGCTTTTCTCTTTGAAAGCCTGAGGAAAATGGGACGTTCAAGACATTGTTCAGATGAACAGTGTAGTTTGATTAAAAAGTTGATTGGAGAGGGGAAAACTTATACGCAGGTGCAAAAAATTATAGGCTGTTCATCTACAATGATCTCCAATGCTTTAAATGGACAAAAAACAGAGACACATGGAAGAAAACGGAAATCAACCATCAAAATGGATAGAAGAATAACCAGAATGGCAAAGGCTCACCCATTGATCAGCTCCAGGATGATCAAAGACAGTCTGGAGTTACCTGTAATGCTGTGACAGTTAGAAGACGCCTGTGTGAAGCTAATTTATTTGCAAGAATCCCCCGCAAAGTCCCTCTGTTAAATAAAAGACATGTGCAGAAGAGGTTACAATTTGCCAAAGAACACATCAACTGGCCTAAAGAGAAATGGAGGAATATTTTGTGGACTGATGAGAGTAAAATTGTTCTTTTTGGGTCCAAGGGCCGCAGACAGTTTGTGAGACGACCCCCAAACTCTGAATTCAAGCCACAGTTCACAGTGAAGACAGTGAAGCATGGTGGTGCAAGCATCATGATATGGGCATGTTTCTCCTACTATGGTGTTGGGCCTATATATCGCATACCAGGTATCATGGATCAGTTTGGATATGTCAAAATACTTGAAGAGGTCATATTGCCTTATGCTGAAGAGGACATGCCCTTGAAATGGGTGTTTCAAAAAGACAATGACCCCAAGCACACTAGTAAACGAGCAAAATCTTGGTTCCAAACTAACAAAATTAATGCCTTGCAGATTTGAAGAAATCATGAAAAACTGTGGTTATACAACTAAATACTACTTTAGTGATTCACAGGATTGCTAAAAAAGCAGTTTGAACATAATAGTTTTGAGTTTGTAGCATCAACACCAGATGCTACTATTATTGTGAACACCCCCTTTTCTACTTTTTTTTAATAATAGCCCAATTTCATAGCCTTAAGAGTGTGCATATCATGAATGCTTGGTCTTGTTGGATTTGTGAGACTCTACTGAATCTACTGGTACCTTGTTTCCCATGTAACAATAAGAAATATACTCAAAACCTGGATTAATCTTTTTAGTCACATAGCACTACTAATATTCTGAATACTACTGTATATTTTGCAGTGATTTTGCAGTCAGTAACGGATGAAACCAAAGTTAAAAGTTGGATCACGGTGTCAAAGTGACTGTGTGTTTGAAGCCACGGAAGAAATAACACCAGTGAAGCTGCGAGAAGGAGGACAGAGCTGTCCAGGAACGCAGGATGAGAGAGCACAAAAGGGCGATTTTGAAGACATAACACAAAGATAAAAGTTGGTTCATGGTGACTGTAAGCTGCGGAAGAAATAAATAAATTATTATTATTGTTTGTTTTGTTGTTTTTTTTTGTAAGTGATCCACAGTTGCAACAGCGGGTGTATATACAGTGAGGAAAATAAGTATTTGAACACCCTGTGATTTTGCAAGATCTCCCACTTAGAAATCATGGAGGCGTCTGAAATTTTCATCTTAGGTGCATGTCCACTGTGAGAGACATAATCTAAAAAAAAAAAAAAAAATCCAGAAATCACAATGTATGATTTTTTTAAATAATTTATTTGTATGTTACTGCTACAAATAAGAATTTGAACACCTGTGAAAATCAATGTTAATATTTGGTACAGTAGCCTTTGTTTACAATTACAGAGGTTAATCATTTCCTGTCATTTTTCACCAGGTTTTCACACACTGCAGCAGGGATTTTGGTCCACTCCTCCACACAGATCTTCTCCAAATCTTTCAGGTTTGGAGTTTCAGCTCCCTCCAAAGATTTTCTATTGAGTTCAGGTCTAGAGACTGGCCATGCCACTCCAGGACCTTGAAATGCTTCTTACAGAGCCCCTCCTTAGTTGCCCTGGCTGTGTGTTTGGTGTCATTGTCATGTTGGAAGACCCAGCCATGACCCATCTTCAATGCTCTTACTGAGGCAAGGAGGTTGTTTGCCAGAATCTCACAATACATGACCCCATCCATCCTCCCTTCAATACGGTACAGTCGTCCTGTCCCCTTTGCAGAAGAGCACCCCCAGAGTATGATGTTTCCACCCCCATGCTTCACGGTTGGGATGGTTTTAATAATAATAATAATAAATTTTATTTCTAATGCACTTTTTGTTTGATACCAAACCTCAAAGTGCTACAAGGGCAAACAGAGAAAACAGATAAAACAACAAAATACAGCAATTTCAACAATTTAAAACAGTGCATTAAAAAAAAGCAAACAGCATTTAGTCCATATATGCTTTTCTAAAAAGGAAGGTTTTCCAATGAATCCAATGAAAGACTCGTTAGCAGACTTTTAATGAGCCTTTCATTGGATTCAGGTGTGTTGGAGCAGGGAGACAACTAAGAGTGTCAGGAAGGTGGCTCTCGAGGACCGAACTTGGCCACCCCTGTTCTAAGCCGTGTCCTGGGCGGGAGCAAATGGTGCTGTTGGCCTGACCGGGTCTGGGTTGATGTTTGTGGTGTGAGCAGTTCGGTGAGGTAAGTGGGGGCCGCACCGTGCAGACAGTGATGCGTGTGCAGAAGGATTGTGTATTCTATACGGAGGTGAACAGGGAGCCAGTGGAGGGTGTGGAGGATGAGAGTGATGTGCTCATGTTTCCGCACCCTCATCAGGATCCTGGCAGCGCTGTTTTGAACATATTGGAGCTTTTGAAGGCTCCTGCCAGGGATCCCAATGAGGAGTGTGTTACAGTAGTCCAACCTGGAGGAGACAAAGGCATGGACAAGCTTCTCTGCAGCAGGGAGGGAAAGGGAGGGGCACAGTCTGGAAATATTTCGTAGGTGAAAAAATGAAGTTTTGCATATGGAAGTAACGTGAGCATCAAAGGAGAGCTGGGGGTCAAACTTAACCCCCAGGTTGGTAACAGAGGGAGAGAGGGTAATGGTGTGGCCAAAGAATGAAACAGAGGTGATGGGGGAGGAGCGTAATTGATTTGAGGTTCCGGTTTGGATGGCTTCTGTTTTTGAGCCATTTAGCTGCAGGAAGTCTTGACTCATCCATGCCTTGATCTCCTCCAAGCAGGAGCTGAGATGGGTGAGGTTGGCGGAAAGTGGGTTTGAGGGAGAGATCTTGAATATAGTTGTGTGTCATCAACATAGCAATGGAAATTGATTCCATGCTTGCTGATGACACAACCGAGGGGAAGCATATAGATGGTGAAGAGGGTAGGACCAAGAACGGAGCCCTGGGGGACCCCGCAAGTGACTGTGTGAGGGCTGGATTTCGCCTCCCCTCCAGTGTCATGCCAAAGTAGTTTTCCCATCAGAATATGTATCCTCTGGCGCGGGAGCGCACACTCACTCAGTGCAGCGTCTTTTTTGGACTGCGTTTAAAAAATGTGATATCTTGAATGGATGCTGTGAATTAAAAGCCCATCTTTTAAAGGGACCAAGTGTGGGAGGGCTGGAGGTTTGGACCAAACCCATACCTAAACGTCACCAACGTCGCTTTAACATGGCACTACGTGGATCATATGTGGCTCGACGTGGATCATATGCGACGACACAAGCCATTCGAGGTTGGGCGGAGCTCAAATGACAGGTCGGTTGTGGCTCACTAGAGGCTGATATGTGGCACATGCGAGGTACAGAGAGGCGCCTTAAGCCCCTGTCACAGTGGCGTATTCATAGAGCTGCTCATTACAGCGTTGTGTTTCATTTAAATACACCTGAAATACGCGCGTACTCAGCCTTTTTCAGTGTTCGTTCATACTTGCAGCTGCGTGTGTTCGCGTTTTAATGTGTGCACACAGTTGCGTGTACCATGCCGCTATTAAAGTTCAGTGCTATTTTCTGCCTCCGTGGAAGTGCGCTGTTTTCTACTGCATGGTGTGGTGCGGCTCAAAAATAGTCATTTAACATTTTTTTTTTTTTTTATGCAGTGAGTGCGCGTTTATTTTATTATTTTATTAAAGAGTCACAGCTCTTTTCAGCTTTGATCAGACTGATCGATCAGGGCATTTGATGAGCGCACCGACATGCAGCGAGTGCACGTTTATTTTAAAGAGTCACAGCTCTGATTAGACACACAGAGAGAGAGAGAGGGAGAGAGTGAGGGAGGGAGAGCGCGTGCGAGAGCGCTTTTATGGAACGACAACACAGTCCTCATATAATGAGTCCAGTATGATAAAGTGAAGCAACGATCTTGCAGTATTTATAGCTCCAGAAGAACAACAGGGAGATGTGAAATGGTGTACAGTACCGTGTTGAAGAGTGGGCGGGCTCACAATAGCGGACAGTAGCACGTCGCTGCGTGTACCCGCGTGAAGGCTCCATGCTGTGCTGTACGCCGAAGAAAATTAAACATTTAATTTCTTCCGTCCTACGCGCGTAGCCCTCAACATACTGCGGTGTATTGAGAAAAAACTCCTCGTGAAGTGGGCGGAGAGCTGCTCATTACAGCGTAGACTGTAATGATTTGCTAAGCTTATAGTTAGGGCTGGATCAGGTGACCCTGAACCATCCCTTAGTTATGCTGCTATAGACTTAGACTGCTGGGGGGTTCCCATGATGCACTGAGTGTTTCTTTCTCTTTTTGCTCTGTATGCACCACTCTGCATTTAATCATTAGTGATTGATCTCTGCTCCCCTCCACAGCATGTCTCTCCCTCAGCCAGCAATTGCTGGGCAAGAGGCAGGATTAGTAGTGTGAGATAGGAACAGAAATGTCTATTTTTTGTGATTTTGAGAATAATAATATCTCAATAATATTGAGAAGATATTCTTCAAAAATGTGTTTGTCCTTGTTCTGCCATGGTCTCAGGGCCCTACTCTGAGGCTGTGGGGCCCAGGGTTCCGTGAGAGCAGAATGAGGTGTTAATCCGTGAACCGTGTCATCAGGGGGGGACCAATTTTTTAGGGGGACCATTCGGGTCGGCGACACCGGCGCTTCAGCTCCGCTGGCATCACTCTGTACAGTCACTGAATAAAGCTTCTCCCAGCAGGGTGATGTCCAACACTCTTTATTCTGTTTTTTTCTCTTAATATTGTGGTTATGACTCACAGACTGAGTGTTTCGCTTTCTCCTGTCGCAAATCCATGATGGCGATTGTCCAGGTTGTTCACCGGACCCTTAAAAAGCCAGATAGTGATGTGGAAATCTCCGCCCCTTCTGCACGTCCACAAGCATTGTTGCCACATCCACACACAAGCTAATGTGTCATAATGATCAGCCGACTCACTCGGAGCAGAGCAGAGCTACAACCAGAGGCTTCTACTGCATGTAGCATTTTAAATGGAAAAATCAGCTATACAGACCAAAGCTGAAGCTGTAAACACTCTGTTTCTGCTGTAACGTTGGGGATTTTAACTTGGGGGTCTATGGGGAGTGGGTCACTTTTGGAGTCAGCCTCAATGGGACATTCAAGGAATTGCAAGATTTGCCATTTTTACATTGGCTCCAGTTTTCAGTGCAGGAGTTTGCCGTGTGGTTTGTAGCAAAATAGTTTAGTGGCTTTTTTTTTTTTCTTTTTTGCATCAAGTCTCGATTTAGGTTTTCTCTGTGTCATACAGAAACCTGACATGAATACTCTATAGCTGCCTCTGCAAAACTCCATTAACCATGCGAACATTACTAACACACCAGACTGTTCCCTGGCTTCAAAGTCTCTCATTTCTGTTCCCCTGACTTGCACTCAGATTTATCAGCAGTCTTAGCTTTAAGCATGTGTGCTGAGTGGCCTATTAGTTAGCTATCATTCCGTCAGATAAGGCTTCATATCTTTCAGCTGGCTTGCTGTACTTACAACTTTACCCCGATGACATGAGGTAGAGGCAGAGCTGCTGAGATGGAAGTCTGGTGTGCAAACATCCAGGATTCAATTCTTTTTTAAATAATTGTACACTATTAAAGAAGCACGCTGGTATTTTTCAACCAAGGCTCAATTTTTAGATGGTTTTGGGGGGGGTATATTTTCACTCTCAACAAAAGCAAAAGTTATAATATTGATTTAGAATGCTAATGCCATCACAGGCTAACCAGCTAATTGGATGTGACAGTCTAAAAACAGGGTAAAAACACTTCTTTTCACCACTGAACAAGTGAAAACAACATTAGATGCCATTACCATGAAGATGATCTCCCATTGAGGCTTTTCAGGTTTCAAATCCCGCAAAACTTCGAAGAGGTCGCTGTGCTGCGAGATCTCAGTAACATTGAGAACTGCATTGAGACACTCTGATCACGCTGCATTTTAACCGCTGCACACAGACAACGCCATTAACATCGCAACATAAAACTATTTTATATTGTACCTAAAACTCTCATGAATATATTCTCTGGGTTTATAGACGTCGTTATTGCATTTGTTTTATGTAAACGTGAGAATCACAGGCTGTCTGTCCGTTATTTTCAGTGGGAGCTGCTGTGAGCTACACTCGCTTCCTGATCATGTCGTTCGGGGGAAAGTGAAGTTTGCTCTTAACTTCTGATATTGTCTTTACAACACTGTTTGCGCTTATTAAATTCCACGCAGATTAAACTGTAGCAGACACGGATTATTGTTATAATTGTTTTAGCAAGTTTTAAGGGTATCATGCAGCACTCTCTTATTAACGTGATGAAAAGTATAAAAATTACATTTTTGTAGTATTTTGTAGTCATTTATAATTGTCATCATGTGGATTCTCTATGTTTTTTTTACTTGCAAGCAGCTCTCTGGCTCGCAAGCAATTATGGGATACGTGAAAACCCTGAATAGTGGCAAATGCGTACGTTTGCCTCAGTAAATGTAAAGAAATATTTTAAAATGATGATGATTATACAGTGAAATCTTACTCTAGCCCCAAGGGTAGTGGCAGTTGGTCCATAGGGGGCGCTCAGGCACTGCTGTCCCAGATGTGGAGGGGAAAATTATAAAACATTTAAAAAAAAAAGTATTATCAATGTCGATTAGTTTTATTTAATAGTATGTGCCTGCATGTAATCTGAATTATTAAAACAACATTTCCACCAGCTGACTCTCATTCAACAGTGCATTTCCACTGACAGAATGTATCATTTTGCTTCTTGGTTGCTCACTCAAAGACCCCTTGAAGTGCAGTGAAATGACCAATTGTTTATAGTTGCTAAGGAAAAATAATAAATATTTGGCCAATCAGCGTCCCCAAATTTAATAGCTTGGGGACGATAGAATTTTGCCCCTGGACCAACTGTGTATGGTTGCTAAGGAAAAGTAATAAATATCTGACCAATCAGCATTGCCAAATTTAATGGCTTGGGTCGCCCCTGAAAGTGCTGCTGTTTTTGGTGGAAACAAAAACCCCACCGATGTTTGGGTTATTTATTTTTTGTCTGTGTGTTTTGCTGGAGTAAGTAAGGGGGGAACCTAGGATAAAGGAGCGACTACAATCTGCCACACACTGGCTGCGCTCACGTCAGCGGCTGGGAGTTTGGTAGGTGGAAAAGAAGCAGCACAACGCTGACTAAAAGCAGCTCCCAGCCTCAGTTCTTACAAATGGAGCCAAGTCTGTTGGAGTTTTGAGTTTGTTTGTTTTTTTAAGGAGGCGTGTGGTCGCACATTGCGCTCAGGTCTGCAACAAAAAAAAAAATGCGCAAACTGCTTCGCTGAATAGTTCAGAGCAGGACGACTGTCATAAGTCATCGCTGTTTGATGAACATTTTCCTCTACTTGCACCCACCCTGTGTGTTTTCTTAAGAGCTGATGTAACGTGAATTTCTCCTCTGTGAGATCAATAAAGTTTATCTTTATCTTATCTTATAACGGGGACAAGGTGTGAGGATTTGGAGAAAAGTTTTCTGGATCGAGTCTCGGTTGTGGATTTGACTGTTTGGCAGCTCTTTGCCTCTTTAAAGTGAGTCACGACTTGCTCCTCTCGATTTTGGCCTCTCTCTCTCTCTCTCTCTCTCTCTCTCTCTCTCTCTCTCTCTCTCTCTCACACACACACACACACACACACACACACACACACACACACACACACACACACACACACACACACCACCTCTCTCTCTTTTCGTACAATCACTCAGTCCCCCAGACCCCCACTCATCTTAGAACCCCCACACACTCCCCCCCCCCTCTTTTTTGGAAGGTGGTGTGAACATTGTAGTATGTACATAATGTTCTTTTGTCAACTGAAGAATTTTTCCATATTTTGAAAGAGTCTAAATTTGATGATATTTTCTATTTTGTTAAGGGGGTGTCATTGTGAACCCCAGGATCTGTTTGGCTGAAGATAATGGCAGTGCAGTACAGTTTGGTGTACTATGTGTGTAATTGGTGTCAAAAGGGTGAAATGTTCTTTGCTCAAGAACTTGAGTGTTGTGTTGTATTTGATACTGTTCCTTTCCAAAGTATAAATGAGGCCTAATATAGCTGTAAATGGTTAACTTTATCTGTGAAACTGCTGATTTTGAGAAGGCCTTGGGGCAACTGTTTGTTGTGATTTGGCGCTATATAAATAAAATTGATTTGATTTGATTTGACATCTTCTCCCTAATCTGTGAACACAAAATCCATTATTCAAACTACATACCTGAAACCCTAGATTCTTGTTACAAAACTGAACATTCACCTCAAAACACTTTTAACTGTGCTCAAAACCAACTAATGGTTTCAGAATCAGTCACAAAGCAGTCAAAATTAAAATCGTGCTGAGCAGTGATCACACAATACATCAAACAATGGAAGACACAGTGTTCAGGGCAAATAGCTCCTGGAGGATTTTTTTATTCATTGCAATACAGAACTGTAAAAGAAATAGGGGAAATCTGCAATCAAAAAATAAAATATTACAATGAAAATAAATAAGGAATCGAGAAGCTCACTGAGCTTCATCATGCCTTTGGCCTGGGTCAGGCCACAGGACTTCACCGACATCACAAGCGATATTCTCCCTTCAGAGGCAACGGGGGAAGAAGGCTCTAGTGTGGCGCAACCAGCCTTGGCACGAGTCTTCATGTATGTCACCACAAGCCAACTCCATGGCCTGCAGGAGCTCAACCCTGATATAGGGTTGCCTGTCATAAACCTTCCACCTCCAACTTGAGAAAACTCCTCTATGGGGTTTAGGAAAGGGGAGGATGGTGGGAGGTACAAATTGATGAGCTGGTCATTGATGTTAAACCATTCCCTTATTTCAGCAAGTGTGATGGAAGCTGACATTGTCCCAAACAATGACATAAGTATATTGATCATTCAGCTCATTCTGCCTCTCTGTCAAAACATCCCGAAGACCTGCAAGAAAAGTTAGAAGGTGCTGAGTGTTACATGGCCCCACTGTGACATGTTGATGGAGAACCCCATGGTTGCTTATAGCAACACAAATGGTCACATTGCCACCACGTTGACCAGGGACATCAACAATGGCTTGCTGACCAATTATGTTCCGGCCCCTCCGTCTGCTCTTCGCAAGATCAAAACCTGCTTCATCCACAAATATATATTCATGGGGTCTTTCACTGGCATCCAGTTCAAATATATGAAGAAATAGATTGTTTTCCTAAGTGAACAAGACAGGCCGATACTGATTAGTAGATTAGTAGATTTGTACTGCAAAGCCACTGAGTCTGATAGTAGTATGTACGAGGTCTGTTAGAAAAGTATCCGACCTTTTTATTTTTTTCAAAAACCATATGGATTTGAATCACGTGTGATTGCATCAGCCAAGCTTGAACCTTCGTGCGCATGCGTGAGTTTTTTCACGCCTGTCGGTTGCGTCATTCGCCTGTGAGCAGGCTTTGTGTGAGCACTGGTCCACCCCTCTCGTTGTTTTTTTATTACGAATAAATGTCTGAACAATTTGGAGCTTTGCTGCATCAATTTTTTTCCAGAACCTGTGAGAGACCTCCAGGTGGACACCGTTCGGAAAATTAATATGGCTTTCAGGGACGATTTTATGGGGATTATACAGATTAAGGAGTGTTACTGCCGCTTTAAGGACCAAACCACCTCGGTGTTGGTCTCACAGGACGGCTTAAAGGTGGATTTCAGATGGATTCCAGTTGCTTTTCAGTCGTGTGATTATCCGATTGTGATTGTGCATGAGTTGGACCTGCCCCAACATGTCCTGGAAGGCTTCATCATGGCGTTGCTTTGCGCCATTCCGCACGTCTGTCTCAATGTGCTGAAAAAATGCTGATGTCCACTCTTTTCACAATTCCTTTGCTAGTCAGACGACATACCGGATCAAGACAGCGTCCAGTTTAGAAATGAACAGCACATTCCACTGTTACAGGAGTTTTTGTCATGGAAAGAGGAGCGGAGGGACGTGCCACGGAGCCGTTCATTACACGGGACAAAACCACCTCGGTGTTGGTCTCACAGGACGGCTTAAAGGTGGATTTCAGACGGCTGTCGGTTGCGTTTCAGTCACTCCACCGCGCGTCGCGGTGGAGCTGCATGGCGCAAAGCAACGCCGTGATGAAGCCTTCCAGGACATGTTCCGGCATGTCCAGCTCATGCACAATCACAATCGGGTAATCACACAACTGAAAAGCAACCGGAATCCATCTGAAATCCACCTTTGTGCCGAAAAAGTGCTGATGTCCACGACTTCTGCCTTTTTGTGAAAGTCAGATGAGGTCCTGGATCAACAAAGCCTTCACGTTGGAAATGATCTGGTTGTTTCAGCGGGGTCTGAGCATGTCGATCGGCGCTGGGAGCACGCCGCGTTCTCAGCAGTTGTGGGCCGTCCTTAAAGCGGCAGTAACACTCCTTAATCTGTATAATCCCCATAAAATCGTCCCTGAAAGCCATATTAATTTTCCGAACGGTGTCCACCTGGAGGTCTCTCACAGTTTCTGGAAAAAAATTGATGCAGCAAAGCTCCAAATCGTTCAGATATTTAATCGCAATAAAAAAACGACGAGAGGGGTGGACCAGTGCTCACACAATGCCTGCTCACAGGCGAATGACGCAACCGATAGGTGTGAAAAAACTCACGCATGCGCACGAAGGTTCAAGCTTGGCTGATGCAATCACACGTGATTCAAATCCATATGGTTTTTGAAAAAAATAAAAAGGTCGGATACTTTTCTAACAGACCTCGTATGCAGTAATATTGTACTGTGTCTGAATGTACACTTACTTGGACATACTCATATCTGAGCTCTTTCACTCTCAGAGTTGCATTCAAAGGGTACCCTATACTCCTGCTTCGTGTGCACCCTGTTGCGCTTGAGGACATGGTCAATGGTGGAAAGGCTGACGGTGTTTATTGCTTCAAAATTGACATTGTCTTCAGTCACCCAATGTTGGATTTCTCAGAGTCTAATTGTGTTATTTTGTAAGACCATATCAACTATCAGGGCCTCCTGTGGCTGAGAGAACATAGGGGTCCTTCCACCGTCACCTGGCAGTCTTGCAATTCTACACAAGTGAAAATACAGTCAAAGAAAAGGCAATAGGACAGTGACACAGTAAGCTTTGGCCCAGTGAATTCTTACATGTAAACATCTGCCGTAACTGTGGACTTTGTACTGTGTGGCCTACTGTATACAGTATGGACATTTACACTGTACCTGTTCTCTTGTCTGAATCTCCGGATTATTGAAGCCACTGAGAAACGGCTGATGTTACAGTTTTTTTAAATTGCTAAAACACATTTCACAAAACTCTCCCCTATTTTCTCAAAACGCTAAGCCTGCAAAAATGTAAACACTATATGCATCATTACACACTACAACAAAACAACTGAAAACACAATGTTCAGTGTGTGAGAATGTCCTTTTTACGTTTGTTCGCAACTGCCAAAGCATAGTATCTGTATCTGAACAGTATCTGTTCTCAAAATATATTACTGTAGAGTATGTAGCATTCATAGATTTGTGTGTTTCATATGAACAGTATAAATCTACAGAGAATACAGTATGTACACTACTGTATCACAACTCAATGCAAACACTACAGAGGATCCATTACACACAATACTCATTGAAGACACAATGTTCAGGGTGTGATGGTTTTTTTATTTATTGAACTATACCACACACACACACACACACACACACACACACACACACACACACACACCATTGTGTGGCAACACATCGTCGAGCTGGGTCAGGCCACAGGACCTCATCTACATTGCAAGCGTGATGGCGCGAGTTTGCCTTGCTCTCCCTCCTTGGCCTGCTCCACTCCCTCCTTGGCCTGCTCCTCTCCCTCCTTGGCCTGCTCCTCTCCCTCCTTGGCCTGCTCCTCTCCTTCCTTGGCCTGCTCCTCTCCCTCCTTGGCCTGCTCCTTTCCCTCCTTGGCCTGCTCCACTTCCCTCCTTGGCCTGCTCCACTCCCTCCTTGGCCTGCTTCTCTCCCTCCTTGGCCTGCTCCTCTCCCTCCTTGGCCTGCTCCACTCCCTCCTTGGCCTGCTCCACTCCCTCCTTGGCCTGCTCCTCTCCCTCCTTGGCCTGCTTCTCTCCCTCCTTGGCCTGCTCCTCTCCCTCCTTGGCCTGCTTCTCTCCCTCCTCAGCCTGCTCCTCTCCCTCCTCTGACTCTAACTCTCTTCCTCTGATTCCACCTCTGTCCATTGTGGTACTGTATACATTTGGAACCTTCAGCAAACTGTGCACTCTGAGCTGGCTTCTATAGGTGTGGTCACATAATTTGCAACAAGTGTCTACAATGCTGAGTCGTTATGTTTAATGAATGAAGCCAGGTGTGTACATTGTGTTCAGGTTTTGCTGACTGTGGCAAGCATTTTGCATCACTTGAGCTTTAAATTGAGAATCTGAGCAGAGTTTTATGCAACTTGTGTTTTAGCAAGGCAAAATGTGTTTAGATTGATGAGAAAAGGAGGACTGCGTTTTGTGAATTGTGTCTTCATGTGAAATGTGTTTATGGTTTTGGCAAATGGGGGCTAGTTTTATTAAATATGTTTAGAGAACTGGCCATTTGGTTTAGAGAATTGGGTTTTGTGTTTTAGCAATTAAAAAAACTGTATATTGGTTGTCATATCATTAGATACATGTGTTATCAATTTTGAGTTGATGTACCTGGTCTACCTGGTGTCAATTGTGCTTTAATTGTGTTTATCTTCTGCCTGGTTTGGTTGGCAAGAAGTGCATCAAAATGTGTTTTATTGTATGAGAATGTGTTTAGAGTTTTGCAGAAAGAGTGAATGTGTTTTGCAAAATACACCTACCAAGGTGAAAGTAGTCTATAATAAATGTGTTCAGGCATTTGAGAATTTGATTCAGGGAATAGAGTTTAGTGTTTTAACAACTGTGAAAAATCATACACATAGTACTTTTACAGTACAAAAACTAACAGAAATCCTGTGCTTTTAGCACTTGTACATAGTAAAAAAAAAGTATGTAAAAAAGAAGTCCTGTGCATTTACATGTATCACTTGTACAGTACAAATCTAACAGAAATCACTTGTATACAGTAAGCCTACGTAAAAATAAAGTACAAAAATATACATGGAATACTAGGCCTACAAACAGTTAGACTGACCCTCCATTACAATACTACAGTACATTGGCACAGTGATGTACTGAAACATATATTTACTTCCAGTGTACTGTGGTACAGTATATAGTATAGTCATACAGTAATTCCTGTCAATATTTACATACTATAATGTCAGAAAAGGTCATGACCTGTTCTCTTCTCTAAATCTTTTGATTCTGGTGGACACAGTGAATCTACTGATGTTTGGTTGGACCCGTTGTCCAGCCTCCCTCAGGCTCATACCATGGACAAGAACATATTCAATCACAGTAGCTCTGATTTCATCAGATATTACTCTTCTTTGTCTTCACTGAACACTTCGACCACCTCGACCACCTCTCACATGAACTCCTCCTCTCAGATTTCTATCCGTTGTCGTGACTCACAAACCAGTGCTCTCTGAACTGGCTTATATATGTTCCCTCACATCATTGGACACAAGTGTAATCAGTTTTGAGTTGTTGTGTTCACACCAGTGCTTTAACTGTGTTTGACCTTTGCCACCTGTGCTCACCATTATGCTACACAGGTGCATCACAATGAAAATGTGTTTGCAAGTTGTGTCTAAACAGGTGAAAAGTGCTTATGGTTTTGCCAAAAGAGTGACTGATTCAGCCAGTGGGTTCAGACAACTGAGCATTTGGTTCAGACAACAGGGTTTAGTGTTTTAGTAATTGAGAAAAACTGTAAATGATTATTGTGGAATTGTAGTAATTTTCCGACTGTTCATTTGTATGCCTGTACTGGACCAGGCAGGGAAATCTATTGGCACACCAGCCCCACCAAGATTTTTTTCACCAGCCGCCACTGCGCAAGGGTCGAGCACTGCTGTCTACTGATGCACTACAAGTCGATTGCCAATGAGGAACTCATTCTGCAAGACAGAGCCCGTCATTGGCAACTACAGCGGACAGGAGTGCCACCAGACTACAGTAAAGCTAATGTAAGCAGCTAACTCTAGAATCGGTCACATTTAGGGTCTGATTTAGTACAGTAATGTGTGCCTAAAAATGTGCAAACTCCATAGCAGATGCCGCATTGGTTGCTGAGGTGCAAGAAATGCAGCCGCCATCTTGCACCGGTAATCATAGTGACTCCATCACAAGACACAGTGAAGGTTTGATTTTCTAATCTTATTTTTTATTCATTCTATATTTTATTTGTTCTTTATTATTTTCTCTGTTTTGTAGTGTCTTTTAGCACTATGTAAAGCGTGATATAAACAGAATGTATTATTGTTCATTGTAAGGCGCTGCAGCGCTGCAGAGAGGGTGAAGCTTCAACAAAGCAGCTCCAAAGGTGTCCACAGTCTCACACACACACACACACACACACACACACAAACACACACATGGTCCAGGAGGAGATTGGAGCGGAGGATGTTTTTCTGCACCACACTGCCAAACTCACCTCTCTTGGCCTGCAGAAAGGGAGCATGAGAAAGAAGCTCTGCAAAAAAGTCCTCTTTCAGGGCTTTTAGCTGGGAAACTTTCACAAGCAAGTTTGTACATGTGTGAATATGATTTGGGGCGGGACGTCATGTTCTTGTGTTAATCTGACAATTTACATTTACTTTACATTTTATTCTCTCTCTGCTTTGTACAGCCTTGGAACTCTCTTTCTCTCTCTGACCTGATATGAAGAAAATTGATACTCTATATATGATTTATATATATATATATATACAGTATATATATACACGAGGTCTGTCAATAAAGTAACGGTCCTTTTTATTTTTTTCAAAAACTATATGGATTTCATTCATATGTTTTCACGTCAGACAAGCTTGAACCCTCGTGCGCATGCGTGAGTTTTTCCACACCTGTCGGTGACGTCATTCGCCTGTGAGCACGCCTTGGGAAGGAGTGGTCCCGCCCCCTCGTCGGATTTTCATTGTCTGGAAATGGCGGAATGAAAAGGACTTTTTTTCCATCAGAATTTTTTCAGAAGCTGAAGCACCTGGAAACTATTCGAAAAATTTATCTGGCTTTCGGTGAAAATTTTACGGGCTTCACAGAGAATAAGGACTATTACTACAGCTTTAAGGACCCCTATAAGGACGCTCGGCGCGCCACGCTCCGAGCTGCGTCGACGCGGCACAAGCCACCGGACCATTTCTAAACGGATGGCTCTGTGGATACGAGACCGTCGTCTGCTCTTTCTCTGGTTATCACAAGAGCTGGACATCAGCCATTTTCCGGCAGATTTCACTTTTAACAAGAGATTTTGTCATGGAAACCCGAGCGGAGGCTTCGTGCATAAAGACCAATTCGCTTTGGAATTGAGACAAAGGAACAACTCTGTTTCGGCGTGTAAGAGGACAAGTTTGGACATGTCCAGCTCTCCACAATTTCACTGATACTTACTGGACTGGTAAGCATTGAAAGCCGAGATCGACATGTCCAACACGCCGAAATGGAGGTGTTCCTTTGTCTCGCTTCCAAAGCAAATCGGTCGTGACGCGCAAAGCCTCTGCTCGGCTTTCCATGACAAAATCTCTTGTTAAAAGTGAAATCTGCCGGAAAATGGCTGATGTCCAGCTCTTGTGATAACCAGAGAAAGAGCACACGGCGGTCTCGTATCCACAGAACCATCCGTTTAGAAATGGTCCGGTGGCTTGTGCCGCGTCGTCGCAGCTTGGAGCATGGCGTGCCGAGCATCCTTAAAGGGGTCCTTAAAGCTGTAGTAACAGACCTTATTCTCTGTGAAGCGCGTAAAATTTTCACTGAAAGCCAGATACATTTTTCTAATGGTTTCTAGGTGCCAGTCTCTAACAGCTTCTGAAAAAATTCTGATGGAAAAAAAGTCCTTTTCATTCCGCCATTTCCAGACAATGAAAATCCGACGAGGGGGCGGGACCACTCCTTCCCAAGGCGTGCTCACAGGCGAATGACGTCACCGACAGGTGTGGAAAAACTCATGCATGCGCATGAGGGTTCAAGCATGTCTGACGTAAAAACATATGAATAAAATCCATATAGTTTTTGAAAAAAATAAAAAGGACCGTTACTTTATTGACAGACCTCATATATATATGTATATATATATATATATATATATATATATATATATATATATATATATATATATATATATATATATATATATATATGTGTGTGTGTGTGTGTGTGTGTGTGTGTGTGTGTAATGATTATAACTTATATAACACACACATGCACACACATACGAGGTCTATTAGAAAAGTATCCGACCTTATTATTTTTTTCAAAAACCATATGGATTTGAATCACGTTTGTTTGCGTCAGACAAGCTTGAACCCTCGTGCGTATGTGTGAGTTTTTCCACGCCTGTCGGTTGCGTCATTTGCCTGTGAGCAGGCTTTGAGTGAGGAGTGGTCCACCCCTTCGGCAGATTTTCATTGTCAGGAAATGGCGGAATGATTTGGGCTTTTTTTTCCATCAGAATTTTTTCAGAAACTGTTAGAGACTGGCAGCTGGAAACCATTCGAAAAATTTATCTGGCTTTCGGTGAAGATTTTACAGGCTTTACAGAGAATAAGGACTGTTGCTACAGCTTTAAGGACGGCTTTAAGGACGCTCGCCGCGCTCCGTGCCACCATCGAGAGCCACAAACCACCGGATCATTTCTAAACGGATGGCTCTGTGGAGCCGGGACCGTTGTGTGCTCTTTCTCTGGTTATCACAAGAGCTGGACATCAACCATTTTCCGGCAGATTTCACTTTTAACAAGAGATTTTGTCATGGAAAGCCGAACTGTGTGTAATTATATGTATAATGTATGTGTTTGCAGTGTTTGCTAAATACCTGTCTAAAGTGTAGGCTATACCATAATATTCTATTACTGTTAATCCCACTATGAATACTAAAATACGACGAACCATTTGTTCTCTATCATAGCTACATGTGTGACGTTTGCAGAAAAGAAAACTGTGTGAAAATCAGTTTAGTATTCAGAGTGTTACGATGGAAAGCCAAACTGAGGCTTCGCGCGTCACAACTGATTTGCTGATGGAGCGAGACAAAGGAACACCTCCGTTTTGGTCTCATAGGACGGCTTTGAGATGGCGTTCAGACAGCTGTTGGTGGTTTTTCCATCGAGTGATTATCTGAGAAATTGTGGATGTGCCTGGACATGCCAGAACATGTCCGTGAGGCTTCATCACGGCGTTGCTTTGCGCCATGCGGCACCGCCGCAACGCGCGGAATTCCTCCCCACGTCTGTCTCAATGTGCCGAAAAAGTGCTGATGTCCACGTCTTTTCACAATTCCTGTGCTAGTCAGACGACGTCCCGGATAAAACACAGCTTCCAGTTTGGAAATGAACGGCACATTCCACTATTACAGGAGTTTTTGTCATGGAAAGAAGAGCAGAGGCTTACTGTATATATACTGTCTCTTCAAATTACTAAAATAGTTGACTTTACTGTCACTATCTGCTTCTCTGTCATATATTAGTGTGTGTGTGTGTGTGTGTGTGTGTGTGTGTGTGTGTGTGTGTGTGTGTGTGTGTGTGTGTGTGTGTGTGTGTGTGTGTGTGTGTGTGTGTGTAATTATATGTATAATGTATGTGTTTGCAGTGTTTGCTAAATACCTGTCTAAAGTGTAGGCTATACCATAATATTCTATTACTGTTAATCCCACTATGAATACTAAAATACGACAAACCATTTGTTCTCTATCATAGCTACATGTGTGACGTTTGCAGAAAAGAAAACCGTGTGAAAATTAGTTTAGTATTCAGAGAGTTACGATGGATTACTGTAAATGCGCGGACACTCCATTGCACTGAGTGGAGCGGGTCGGATGACCAGTTCAAGATGGCGGCACCACGGCTCGTCAGCGGCAACAGGCAGCAGCGGTCGATGTGGTGTCTGCCCTTTATAATGTCTATGCTACAAACAATTGAGAAAACTGTTCGGGTTACCATTTGGTCTCAGTCTAAATCGAGTAAAATAAACTATTATAGAGTGAAATCAGCTCTATTGTCAAATCTAGTTTTTCTACTCCAATAAGAGTCATTCACAGCATGATGGAGTTGATTTTACACTGTTTTAGAGTATACGAGGTCTATTAGAAAAGTATCCGACCTTATTATTTTTTCAAAAACCATATGGATTTGAATCACGTGTGATTACATCAGACATGCTTGAACCCTCGTGGGCATGCGAGAGTTTTTTCACGCCTGTCGGTTACGTCATTCGCCTGTGGGCAGTCTTTGAGTGAGGAGTCGTCCACCCGCTCGTCGATTTTTTTCATTGTTTAGGAATGGCTCAGAGACTGTTGCTTTGTTTGATAAAATTTTTTCAAAACTGTAAGGCACAACTGGGTGGACACCATTCAATAAATTCAGCTGGTTTTCGGTAAAAATTTTAACGGCTGATGAGAGATTTTGGTCTGGTAGTGTCGCTTTAAGGACGGTCCACGGCGCCTGACAGCGATCTGTGCTTCGAGGCGGCAGTGTCTCGCCGTTTCAAGTTGAAAACTTCCACATTTCAGGCTCTGTTGACGCAGTAAGTTGTCAGAGAACAGAGAACTTTCAGAAGAAGTCGGCATGAGGAGTTTATTCGGACATTCCATTGTTAACGGTCATTTTGTAATGAAAGAACGTGCGGGCAGAGTCGCATGTCGGGCCGGACCCGACCGCGGGGGGTCGCGGCAGGAAAAACACCTCCGTTGGAAACCTTAACGGGCAAGTTGGAACATGCCCAAGCTGTTAAACAATTTCTCAGTTACTCACTTGTTGAAAGCCATTAAAAGCCGCCTGAATTCTACAAATGGTTTTCAACACGGAGGTGTTTTTCCTGTCGCGGCGCACACAGATTTGCCGAGTCGTCACGGAAACGACTCGGAGAATTTGCGCGCACGTCTTTCATTAAAAAAATGTCCTTAAACAGTGGAATGTCCGCATAAATTCCTCATGCCGGCCTCTTCTGAATCTTCTCTGTTCTCTCACGATGTCCTGGGTGAATTAAGCCTTAAATTAGGATGTTTTAAGCTCGAAACAGGCCGACGACAGCGCCTGGAAGCGCTGCAGGACGTCCCGCTCTGTGGGAAGTCCTTACACCGACAGAAACACCCCATAATCTCTCATCAGCCGTTAAACTTTTCACAGAAAACCATCTTAATTTCTCGAATAGTGTCCACTCGGATATTCCTCACAGGTCCAGAAAAAATTTTGATAAAGCAACGCGCGCCGTCTTGAGCAGCGTGTGAAACAAAGGAATTCAGCCGAGAGGGCGGGACCACATCTCACTCAAGGCCTGCCCACAGGGAAATGACGTCACCGACACGCGTGAAAAAACTCACGCATGCGCACGAGGGTTCAAGCATGATTGGTGTAATCGCATGTCATTCAAATCCATATAGTTAAAAAATAAAATAAAAGGGTCGGTTTATTATCTAAGAGACCTCGTATTTATCTCTATTTTGACTGCGACCAAATGTTATCCTGGTAGCGTATATTTTACTCTGCAAAATTTACTGTGTATAGGCTGAAAAATCTAGGAGTATTTCATTTTGGGATTCTTTTCTTATATGCACATACCATGTCAGCTGAGAGTGTATGCATGTGTGTCTTTCACCCGTTGCTTCTGTGCACTGACTTAAATGGGGTCATTATTAACTGGGAGGTTTCCATGTCTCCATAATAGCCTGAGAGCATTTCATCATGTTCCAATGAAGGCATACCCTAATGTGCATGTGTGCCAATGCCATGTTTTGTTGTCATGATAATGAGTAATTTATTTATTCCTTTGCATGGTGTAGCCTGTGTAGTTAGAATATCATTAAAATCCCATGTCTTATGACCAGATGATCCTTGGGTCGATTACCCATCAGGGAAAAAAGTCATTAAGTTACCTTGAGCTGGTCTTTTTAATCCCAAATTTGCTCCCAGTGCACAGTTGAGCACCTTACATGACAGCACTCTAATGTGTGTGTGTGTGTGTGTGTGTGTGTGTGTGTGTGTGTGTGTGTGTGTGTGTGTGTGTGTGTGTGTGTGTGTGTGTGTGTGTGTGTGTGTGTGTGTGTGTGTTATAATGGGTGTGAATTTGAGGCATCATTCTGAAGTGATTTGAACATCTGCATCAGGCCTAACATTCTTGGCCTGGATCAGTCCCACATACACGTATATGCAACATCATCTATATGTCCATGTTTACGTGTCAGTGATGGTCAGTAAGCATTGCTAGAGTAATGGGGAATGTGCTGTGGGCCACCCCAGTGCAAGAAGAACATCATTCACACTTAGCTGATTTCTTCTCACTCTACCGCCATATGCCCTGCACCCTCTCTTCATGCCCTCAATTCCACACTCTAATAGGCTTTCATTTACTCATACATTTGCTCACACTATTGCATGTAACACTGTGATACTACATGCCAGTCAGTTGTTTTCATCACTTTTGACATTTAAATCTTAAGTAACCCTCTCGGTGTACAAATACGAGGTCTCTTAGATAATAAACCGACCCTTTTATTTTTTTTTTTTAACTATATGGATTTGAATGACATGCGATTACACCAATCATGCTTGAACCCTCGTGCGCATGCGTGAGTTTTTTCACGCGTGTCGGTGACGTCATTTCCCTGTGGGCAGGCCTTGAGTGAGATGTGGTCCCACCCTCTTGGCTGAATTCCTTTGTTTCACACGCTGCTCGAGACGGCGCACGTTGCTTTATCAAACTTTTTTCTGGACCTGTGAGGAATATCCGAGTGGACACTATTCGAGAAATTAAGCTGGTTTTCTGTGAAAAGTTTAACGGCTGATGAGAGATTATGGGGTGTTTCTGTCGGTGTAAGGACTTCCCACGGAGCGGGACGTCCTGCAGCGCTTCCAGGCGCTGTCGTCGGCCTGTTTAGAGCTGAAAACATCCTAATTTAAGGCTTAATTCACCCAGGACGTCGTGAGAGAACAGAGAAGATTCAGAAGAGGCCGGCATGAGGAATTTATGCGGACATTCCACTGTTTAAGGACATTTTTTTAATGAAAGACGTACGCGCAAATTCGCCGAGTTGTTTCCGTGACGACTCGGCAAATCTGTGTGCGCCGCGACAGGAAAAACACCTCCGTGTTGAAAACCATTTGTAGAATTCAGGCGGCTTTTAATGGCTTTCAACAAGTGAGTAACTGAGAAATTGTTTAACAGCTTGGGCATGTTCCAACTTGCCCGTTAAGATTTCCAACAGAGGTGTTTTTCCTGCCGCGACCCCCCGCGGTCGGGTCCAGCCCGACATGCGACTCTGCCCGCACGTTCTTTCATTACAAAATGACCGTTAACAATGGAATGTCCGAATAAACTCCTCATGCCGACTTCTTCTGAAAGTTCTCTGTTCTCTGACGACTTACTGCGTCAACAGAGCCTGAAATGTGGAAGTTTTCAACTTGAAACGGCGAGATGCTGCCGCCTCGAAGCGCAGATCGCCGTCAGGCGCCGTGGACCGTCCTTAAAGCGACACTACCAGACCAAAATCTCTCATCAGCCGTTAAAATTTTTACCGAAAACCAGCTGAATTTATTGAATGGTGTCCACTCAGTTGTGCCTTACAGTTTTGAAAAAAATTTTATCAAACAAAGCAACAGTCTCTGAGCCATTCCTAAACAATGAAAAAAATTGACGAGCGGGTGGACAACTCCTAACATTCATCCATCCATTTTCTTCTGCTTTATCCGGAGTCAGGTCGCGGGGGCAGCAGCTCAAGCAAAGCCGCCCAGACCTCCTGATCCATACACACCTCCCGCAGCTCCTCCGGGGGAACCCCAAGGCGTTCCCAAGCCAGCCGAGAGATGTAGTCCCTCCAACGTGTCCTGGGTCTTCCCCTGGGCCTCCTCCCAATGGGACGTGCCCGGAACACCTCTCTAGCGAGGCGTCCAGGGGGCATCCAGAAAAGATGCCCGAGCCACCTCAACTGACTCCTTTCGATGTGGAGGAGCAGCGGCTCGACTCCGAGCTCCTCCCAGTGACCGAGCTCCTCACCCTATCTCTAAGGGAGCGCCCAGCCACCCTGCGGAGGAAACTCATCTCGGCCGCTTGTACTCGCAATCTTGTTCTTTCGGTCATGAGCCAAATCTCATGACCATAGGTGAGGATCAGAACGTAGATCGATCGGTAAATCGAGAGCTTTGCCCCCCTACTCAGCTCTCTCTTCACCACGACGGTCCGATACAGCGACCGCATCACTGCAGATGCTGCACCGATCCGTCTATCGATCTCACGCTCCATCCGTCCTTCACTCGTGAACAAGACCCCGAGATACTTAAACTCCTCCACTTGAGGCAAGGACACTCCACCGACCTGAAGAGGGCAAAGCAACTCTTTCCGGTCGAGAACCATGGCCTCAGATTTGGAGGTGCTGATTCTCATCCCGGACGCTTCACACTCGGCTGCAAACTGCCCCAGTGCACGCTGAAGGTCCTGATTTGATGAAGCCAACAGAACCACATCATCCGCAAACAGCAGAGACAAGATTCAGTGGTTCCCAAACCAGACCCCCTCTACACCCTGGCTGCGCCTAGAAATTCTGTCCATAAAAATAATGAACAGAACCGGTGACAAAGGGCAGCCCTGGCGGAGGCCAACGTGCACTGGAAACAGGTTTGACTTACTACCGGCAATGCGAACCAAGCTCCTGCTGCGGTCGTACAGGGACCGGATAGCCCTTAGCAAAGGACCCCGGACCCCATACTCCCGGAGCACCCCCCACAGGGTGCCCCGAGGGACACGGTCAAACACCTTCTCCAGATCCACAAAACACATGTGGACTGGTTGGGCGAACTCCCATGAACCCTCGAGCACCCAATGGAGCGTGTAGAGCTGGTCCAGTGTGCCGCGACCAGGACGAAAACCACACTGCTCCTCCTGAATCCGAGGTTCGACCATTGGTCGAATTCTCCTCTCCAGTACTCTGGAATAGACCTTACCGGGGAGGCTGAGGAGTGTGATCCCCCTATAGTTGGGGACACACCCTCCGGTCCCCTTTCTTAAACAGAGGGACCACCACCCTGGTCTGCCAATCCAGAGGCACTGTCCCCGATCGCCACGCGATGTTGCAGAGACGTGTCAGCCAAGACAGTCCCACAACATCCAGAGACTTAAGGTACTCAGGACGGATTTCATCCACCCCAGGAGCCTTGCCACCGAGGAGCTTTCTAACCACCTCGGTGACTTTGGCCTGGGTAACGGATGAGTCCGCCGCTGAGTCCCCAGTCTCTGCTTCCTCTTCGGAAGACGTGATGATGGGATTGAGGAGATCCTCGAAGTATTCCTTCCACCGCCCGACAACATCCCCAGTCAGGGTTAACAGCTCCCCACTCGCACCGTAAACAGTGCTGGTGGAGAGCTGCTTCCGCCTCCAGAGGCGCCGGACGGTTTCCCAGAATCTCTTCGAGGCCAACCGATAGTCCTCCTCCATGGCCTCCCTGAACTCCTCCCAGACCTGAGTTTTTGCCTCTGCGACTGCACGGGCTGTGGCATGCTTGGCCTGCCAGTATCTGTCAGCTGCCTCCGGGGTCCCACCTACCAACAAAGATAAGTAGGACTCCTTCTTCAGCTTGACGGCATCCCTTACTTCCGGCATCCACCACCGGGTTCGGGGATTGCCGCCGCAACAGGCACCAGAGACCTTGTGACCACAGCTACGAGCGGCCGCATCAACAATGGAGGTGGAGAACATGGTCCACTCGGACTCCATGTCTCCAACCTCCCTCAGGATCTGGGAGAAGCTCTCCTGGAGGTTGGAGTTGAAGACCTCGCTGACAGAGGGTTCCGCCAGTCGTTCCCAGCAGACCCTCATGATACGCTTGGGCCTGCCAGGTCTGACCGGCTTCCTCCCCTCCCAGCAGATCCAACTCACCACCAGGTGGTGATCGGTCGACAGCTCTGCCCCTCTCTTCGCTCGAGTGTCCGAGACACGTGGCCGAAGGTCAGATGATACGACTACAAAGTCGATCATCGACCTCTGGCTCAGGGTGTCCTGGGCCACGTGCACTTATGGACACCCTTGTGCTCGAACATGGTGTTCGTGATGGACAAACTGTGACTACCACAGAAGTCCAACAACTGAACACCACTCGGGTTCAGATCGGGGAGGCCGTGCTTCCCGATCACCTCCCTCCAGGTCTCACTGTCGCCGCTCATGTGGGCGTTGAAATCCCCCAGGAGAACAATGGAGTCCCCAGTCGGAGTGCTATCTAGTACCCCTCCCAGGGACTCCAAGAAGGTCGGGTACTCTGCACTGCCGCTCGGCCCGTAGGCCGAGACAACGGTGAGAGACCTGTCCCCGACCCGAAGGCGTAGGGACGCGACCCTCTCGTTCACTGGAGTAAACTCCAACACATGGCGACTGAGCTGCAGAGTAATAAGCAATGCGACCCCAGCTCTCCGCCTCTCCCCATGGGCAACCCCAGAAAAATGAAGCGTCTAGCCCCTCTCCAGGAGTTGGGTACCAGAGCCCAAGCTGTGAGTGGAGGTGAGCCCGACTATCTCTAGTCGGTATCTCTCAACCTCCCGCACAAGCTCAGGCTCCTTCCCCCCCAGCGAGGTGACATTCCACATCCCAACAGCCAGGGGCTGTGAGCATGGACTGGGCCGCCGGGCCACCCGCCCTCGACCGCCACCCAATCCTCTCTGCACCCGACCCCCATGGCCCGCTCTGCAAGTGGTGAACCCACAGGAGGGCGGGCCCACGTCGCTCTTTTGGGCTGAGCCCGGCCGGGCCCCATGGGCTAAGGCCCGACCACCAGGCGCTCGCGCGCGAGCCCCAACCCCAGGTCTGGCTCCAGGGTGGGGCCCCAGCTCCGCCATACCGGGCGACGTCTCGGTCCTTGATTTTTTACTGGTCATGGAGGTTCTGAACTGCCCTTAGTCTGACCCGTCACCTAGGACCTGTTTGCCTTGGGAGACCCTACAAGGGGCACAAAGCCCCCGACAACATAGCTCCTAGGATCATCCGGATACACAAACTCCCCCACCACGATAAGGTGGCAGCTAGAGGGGGAGTTTTTTTGGTAACAATTTTTACAAAAAAAAAAAAAAACTACTTACAAAACTCAGCAGGAGGGAGCAACATGAGCAACATAAAACCAACATAAGTAAAGTGAAGGAACCACCAAATATATAAAGGCAAACATAGGCTTAAATACACACGGGGTAATGACACAAATGCATGTCAGGTGAGGATCATACAATCAATCACAGCTGGTGAAGTAAACACAGGAAGAAGTTATCAAAAACATACCACCTGGCATTCACACCAAAGAGTTCAATCTTTGTCTCATCGGACCAGATAATTTTGTTTCTCATGGTCTGAGAGTCCTTCAGGTGTCTTTGCTAAATTCCAGGTGGGCTGCCATTTGCCTTTTACCAAGGAGTGGCTTCCATCTGGCCACTCTACCATACAGTCCTGATTGGATTGCTGCAGAGATGGTTGTCCTTCTGGCAGGTTCTCCTTTCTCCACAGAGGAATGCTGGAGCTCTGACAGAGTGACCATAAGATTCTTGGTCACCTCCCTGACCAAGGCCTTTCTCCCCCAATCGCTCAGTTTAGATGGGCGGCCAGCTCTACGAAGAGTCCTGGTGGATCAGAATTTCTTCCATTTACAGATGATGGAGGCCACTCTGCTCATTGGGACCTTCAAAGCAGCAGAAATGTTTCTATACCCTTCCTCAGATTTGTGCCTCAAGACAATCCTGTCTTGCAGGTCTATAAACAATTCCTTTGACTTCATGCTTGGTTTGTGCTCTGACATGCACTGTGTTAGCTATGGGTCCTTATATAGACAGGTGTGTTCCTTTTCCAAATCATGTCCAATCAGCTGAATTTACCCCAGGTGGACTCCAATTAAGCTGCAGCAACATCTCAAGGATGACCAGTGGAAACAGGATGCACCTGAGCTCAATTTTGAGCTTCATGGCAAAGACTGTGAATACTTATGTACACTTGATTCCACAAATTTGCAAGAGTCTAAAAAACCCAAACCGTTTTCACATTGTCATTATGGGGTATTGTGTGTAGAATTTTGGGGGAAAAAATTATTCCATCCATTTTGGAATAAGGCTGTAACATAATAAAATGTGGAAAAGTGAAGTGCTGTTTATACTTTCTGGATACACTGTATGTATGTATATAGCTATAGCTGTATATAGTGTATATAGCTCGTTACTTATTCGTGGCATGTTTTGCGACCCCAGGTGGTAGTGACATGCCTATTTTCAGGGATTTTGTTCAAAGCCTACTGATAGTCCCTCACCATGCAAGTGATACTTCTCATTTGAGTCTCCCTCAGTAACTGTTTGTTTGAGACAGAGTCACTCAACCATGTGACAGAAGTTGTGAACTAGTTGTGAACGTCCTCATCACCTTAGGTCACTGGTTAGCATCCAGGTCTCACAACGATACAGTAAGAGAGGAAGCACCAGGACTATTGACTATTGGAATTCTCTACATTCTCATCTCCTTTAAATGAATATAGTTCAGTTACAGTTACTACAAAACTCTACTACTAAAACTACTAAAACCAGAAAAAGAAACACATTACATCTCTTGTAACATCTCTGAATTGACAACCTGTTTGCTTAAGAATTGATTTAATGTTCTTTGTTTGGTTTACAAAGCTCTTTGTCAACTGACACGTCTTGGTGATCTATTGATCAGATTTGCTTTTAACCTGTGAACCCTCTGGTAGTGGCCTTTTAACTAACCTAAAAGTCGGAACAAAACCACATGGTGAGACATGCTTTTATTACTTCTGTCCACATCTCAGGAACAGCCTTTCTCAGGGCAGCAGATTGTTGATATTTTTAAAAAATAAACTCAAATTTGCTTTTTAGTCTGGCTTTAAAGTAAGTTATATTGATTTATCTCTAATTATTTATTGTATTTAAACCTTTTTAATCTTGATTTTACCTGTTATCTGGCCATCAGGTAAAGATTATTTATCTATATTTGTTTCCGTATTTTTGTCACGTCTAATTATGCTTCTGATGTTTCCTCCGTTTTTTTATTTTTTTATTTTGATTGAATGTTTTTATTGTTTTATTACTTTCAAAGACATTTACTGATTTTGGTGTGGTTGGGAGGGGAGTTGTTATTGTTCTCGCCATCCATTTTCTGTACCTGCTTACTCCAATTAGGGTGCGCTGGAGCCTATCCCAGCAGTCGGGTGTGAGGTGGATCCACCCTGGACAGGGTGCCAGTTTGTCGCAGGGCCACACATAGACAAACAAACACAGCCACAACTACAGTCAAAAGTTTCCAATTCACGTAACCTGCATGTCTTTGGATGTGGGAGGAAGCCGGAGGACGCAGAGGGAACCCACGCAAACACGGGGAGAACATGCAAACTCCACACAGAAAGACCCCAAGTGGGAATCAGTCCCATGACCTTCTGCCTGCCCTGTTGTTGTAGTACTGTGTGAAGCAATTTCTGTTGCATTTATTTTCATGAAAAGTCCTACATAAACAGTCTGATTGATTGATTGAGTAACATTGCTGTTGGAAGATGGTATTTTAATATATGTGGTATAGCTGAGGGTCTTAATCATGTTCTCACATTCTCTGTAGAAGTGTCCAGTTTGTGAAGTCAGACCACACACTTGATGTTGTGTACCCAGAGATTCATAAATGTCATATCTCGGTCTATTGCCTCCAACTCCATTGCTTCCTGAGTCATGATCCTGACCAAATCTCCATACAGTGTGTCTTTTTGGATTTAATATTTCTTGCCTACTCTGTTATTTGTGTTCTATTTTCCTTTTGGCTGACTAGAGCCCATGTTATTTGATTTTCCTTCTGCCCTGCATTGCTTCATGAGTGAAGTCTATAAATAAAGTCAAATGACCTTATTTTCCAAACAAGTCACAGTTTCTTTTCTAGTTTGGGAGGTCTTGCGACTTATATGTAAAAGAAAAAATAGTGGTGTAGTAATACACAATAATCACTGTTATGTACATTCTCAGTACAGTGGAAACAAGAACTGTAACATTCTACATATTTATTTTTCTTTAATTCTTGTCAAATATGTTTCAGATTAACTGTGATTTATACTCGGGTGAGAATTATAGTCCAGAAAATATGGTAAGCATTTGGACTGTTGAGATGGAAACCCAATATCTAACACACATAACAAAGCTGTGTTTTCGTGATTTTCACAGGACTGACTCTGTATAGAAGAACATTGCTGTAAAATTGTTTTAGTGTGGACACCGTGGTGGAGGCGGAGGCGGCGGTGTGGTTGTTAAACTGATAAGCTTGTGACCAGAGGAAATAAAGCAAATGAGGGAAGACGACACACAGAAACTGTGAATGAGACACACAGACGAGATGCATGTCGTTGAGTTTCTTAAAGGTCACAAGAAGCTCCTCACCCAACATCAGTCAGGGTCATATTCTTCTACTCCTCCTCCCATCCCCTTTTGCTTTCTTCCACTGCCACCCCCCCCCCCCCCCCCAAAAAAAAAATTTGCACCATCCTCTGCCTCTCCAGTTTCAGTCACATCCTCTTTCCATTATGATCTGTTCAGACTTCACGCCTGATTGTTGTATTCTCTCTCTCTTTCTCTCACTCTCTCTCTCTCTCTCTCTCTCTCTCTCTCTCTCTCTCTCTCTCTCTCTCTCTCTCTCTCTGTCTTCCAGTGATGACATGTCAGCAACTGAATGTCTCCACTCTGCTCTTCTTTTCTAATCTAACCTCTTGTACCATCTTGCATAAGCCAAGTAAATTGTGTGTGTGTGTGGGGGGGAATGTACGCACACTCATGTGCACACTCATTCTGCACAGTTCCGTGCTTTAATTGGTCTGGCTGTCAGGAGGGCGATGGCTGATTCGTAGCATGTACCACAGCCACACACACCCTATTTAAATGGGATTCTATTTTCCTTCCCTCTCAGTCTTTTGCAGACAGTGTAGTTTCACTGTCGCCTGTTTCTGTAATGCTGTACTGTTTCCATAGCGGCAAAATTAATAGATCTCCCTGCTCGCAAACAATACAGCATCTCAAAGAGCGATGCCAAGAGCTCTAACAGTGAAACTGTATACAAATGAGCTCCATCTTCACTGTGGTGTGTTTGTGGCTTTTTGCTATGTTACAGTTTTTCATAATTGCTGAGACACATTTCCTGAAACCATCCAGTTTTCCGAAAACTGTAAACACAGAACGCAGTTTTCAGACTGCAGTCACAAAACCTCTGACTCCTTTTGCAAAATCAATCAACTCAAAATACTTT
This sequence comes from Thalassophryne amazonica, assembly GCF_902500255.1. NCBI lineage: Eukaryota > Metazoa > Chordata > Actinopteri > Batrachoidiformes > Batrachoididae > Thalassophryne > Thalassophryne amazonica. The sequence continues at coordinate 80,660,911 of NC_047105.1, forward strand.
AATATGTGATCAAAGTCAAAGATCGGACACAAAGCCCCATCAAAATAATAACACGACCAATAAATAGTGCAGCAGATATCTGAAACAATCCTGCAGCTGGTGATACAAGCATCAAATTTGGCACAAATACACCTTAGACATTACTTTTTTGGAAAAACCAACTGGCCACTTGAATTTTCAGTAGGGAGCCAGGTAGGAGTCAATTGAAGAATTACACAGGGGTCAAAATATTCAAATGCTCCAATCAAATTGAAAGCTATACCACATTATTGTCTGATCATAACAATTCCAAAAAGGTATAGTTTGGACTGTTTGTGACTGAATGTTATGGAGTTATGGGGTAAAAACAGCAAGAATGGTAATAAAAGTCAATTTTAGTTTGTACAGGGGTAAAAAATTACAGGAAGGGCAAAAACTGTACAGGTTCTCCTCACAACCAGTCACCTCAGTGGGTGGTTTTTCTGATGAGCTGCTGACTTCAACTTAAAGTCTTGGTCATCTGCGAAATCACCTGGTGATCAAACGGAAAGAAAACCTGCACAGTCTTGGACCTTCAGGCCCGTGTCCCCTCTTGTGCTTCTCAGATGGTTTCCATCAATTTTTTTGTTTTAGCAACTTTAAGCTCATGCATGCCGACTGTGCACTCTAAACTGCTTCATATTGGCTTCATCACATCATTTGCAACATAGCGAGGAGGGAATCTGTCAAACTCTCCTATAATTGTGCACTTGGTGACAAGTTTTTGAATTTGGTATGATGGTAGATATGACCTAGGAGATTTCAAAACTATCGCATACAAAGTGAGCCTTCCCCCTGGTGGCCGGTATGCACACAATCCTATATGACCACCGTGAAAACGAAAAACGCCATATCTCAGTCACTAAATCTTCATTGCTGCAGCAAGATTTTAAAATAATGTTGCTCTGGGAATTTTGTCTTTTTTTTCAGGGGTTTGTCACCAGTACCTGACTTATCAGTGAATATACTGTACATTGTTAAGACTTCATAATTATAGGGGAAAGGTTTGTGGTTAAGGGTGGATAGATATGACTGTGCATGACAACACAGACCCATATTAATATAGTTTCTTTTTCAGAGTCTCAAGGTGAAAGTTGTTCCTGTTAACCTGATATAACTGTATCCATATCAGCACGAGTGAAGATCAGCCCATCGTAGGAAGCAAGACTACAGACTGGGCACTGTGTTCCCTGTGCCAAAGCGAATCTAAAAGGACATTCGTTGTCCGTTCAAGAAAGAATGCCATCATGAAGCGTACAGGTCTCTTGACATGGATCTCCTCAGTTTCATTGAGAATGAAATACCACTTCCGCTTAGTGTCACCTTGAACTGTCTAGATGACGGTCCTGGAGTTGCAAGCACTTTGTTGAAAAATGAGGCCAAATACCACAGTGGGTGCAGAAGTGGATGTCGCAACCATGTGGTACAGAGAGTGTTGGAAAAGAGGGCCCCGGATGATAAATCTGATGAAGAGGACATGGTCAGTCTTAAAAAGACAAGATCAAGTTTTAGTGCCTCATTGAATGGAGAAAAAATGAAGTGTATCTGCTGTGAGCTTGTCCTGAGCAATAAGCAGGTTGACATCAGCGGCTTATCTCCATGTCAGCAGGAAGACGCTGACACCTGTATGATGTTGCACCTGCATCACGCTGCTCAGCAAAGTCACACCAAAGCCTTCCTCATAACTGTGGACAGCGATGTCGTGGTACTGGTTGGTTATCAGCCACTTCCATGAGTTGGGCCTAACTGAACTGTGGATTGGGTTTGGACATGGCAAATCTTACAAAGATATTCCAGTCCATTCAGTTGTTCAGATTCTAGGTCATCAACACACTACAGCTCGTCCACTCTTTCACGCCATGACAGGTTGTGATATTACATCAGCTCTGTATGGCATTGGGAAGACTTCATGGAATACTTGGAAAAGCTTTCCCCAAGTGAATGAGGCATTTGTAGCATTAATCCAAGATCTAGAATGTCTCAAACTTGATTCTCAGCACATGCAAATCCTGGAGTGCTGGGTTGTACTTATATATAGCAAAAACAGTGACACAGGTTCCCTGGATGAAGCAAGGAGGCAGATGTTTACAAGTGGTCTCAAGGACCTAGATTCAATTCCTCCAAACAAGCAGGCTTTCTTCCAGCATTCGAAGTGGGCGCTCCTTTGCGCAGCATTCATCTGGAAGCAGTCTCTCTGCAAAACTCCACAGATTCCATCTCTTGGCGACTGGGGCTGCACATGGAATGCCAGAACCAGAGAATGGGTGCCACACTAGACTGACCTGCCAGATGTGAGCCAAGCTTGCTCTATGCTGCTGCATTGTGGGTGTGAGGCAACTGCAAGTGCAGTAAAGCTAGACTTCTCTGGACTTCTCTGTGTAAATGTCAGGGAGGCTGCACAAACAGCACCTCATAGGAACTTGTTTGATTGCGTATTCTGTTGTTGATTGCTGTCACCCATGATTAAGTATAACCAACCAGAACATACAGATAAAATGTTGACAAATTCTTTACGATAAACAGCAAGTACTTTATTGTGACGTTAAGAATTTAGTGCTAAGCCCTTGATCACCAGTTTTAAGTATCTTTCAGTTTCTCTACTGGTCCAACCACCTGAAGGTATAGTTCAGGTACTTTCAGTTTTGACATTGATCCTGGGGAGAATGGGAACTTCAGATGGGCAAAGTTCAGTCTCATGTGCTTGTTGTCATGTTTAGAGATTCACAGGAATAAGAATGATATTTAACCCCTAAACCCCCCACATGATGAGTTTATCCACAAAAGGTTGAAATGTTGATCTTGAACTGATAAAGTATTTGCAGTGGTGTCATTGATCATGCAAGGATCAGAATGACAGATAGGCAAAACTGTGGTGCTATGCACATAACTGTCTATACTACTGTATGTTTGATGTCATATTAAGTATTTCAAATGACTTAAAGTATATTGTCTATTTATCCAAGGAAAGTTGAAGTTTTAGTCTAGAAGTTATAATACAAGATTTCAAGTATAGCTGGCATTGATCTTCTAAAGGAAGAATAGACATTTAGTCCATGCATGTTGCAGCTGTTTGCTATAGTGTGAAAAAGTTCTTTAGAAGGCTATTTATCCAAGATAGGCTACAGTTTGCTTTCCACTCTGATAACTCAACCTCCCAATTTTAATCTAATTGGACCCAAGAAAAAAAACACAATTTGCATGAAACCATGTAAAAATATCACCCTGAAAATCACACTTTACAACAAAACTAACCCCAAAAAGATATTTTTATATCCAAAAATGTTGAAAACTAGGTATTACACATGAATTTAGAACAAACTGTGACTGAGATATGACATTTTCCTTATTTCACAATGGCCATTTTGGATTTTGCACATAACGGCCACCAGGGGCAGTTTCTCTTTCTATGCAATGGTTTTTGAAATCTTCCAGGTCATATCTACCACCATACTCGGACTGATAATCTGTGATTTTGGGCATTTGCCCAGTGGGCCGCTGCACGTTTTCATGTGCGTGGGCCGGCCCTCCCATATTTATAGAGATTATGGAAATACAGTGTTCTTGAACCGTGCGCTGCTGTCAACACGAGGAAAGTCCGTGATCGGTGAAGCTACAGCATTTAATCGGCGCAGCTGCAGAACCACTTCCTGAATTTGTGTCAAAATATAAGTTCTGTAGTGTTTCATACACGGCGCAGTCTTATTCTAGGTTTCAGTTTTGTTTCCGTTCGATCACAACGGTGACTTACATCGAGCACAATGATTGACATGACCAACAGCTAATGACAATTGGAGAAGCATACAGGGTGGCCAATCAGATTGCAGGAAGAGCAGGCGGCCGCTCCCGCCCCTGCAGTGTTGCCAGATGTACGATAATTATCATATTTGTACGATAGTTTTACCCTCTGTACAATGTACGATCAATAATGGGAAAAAATCCAAAATGTACGATAATTTCAGTTGGTTGCCCAAACACACATCTCTCTCTGACACCCAAGAATCATTTTGCAGGCGTTGCACTCAGGCGGCATCAAAGACACACCACACACAGGGCTGCTGCTGGCTTTGGCCGCCCGGGACAAAGTCATTTGAAAGCCCGCCCCCTCCCCATACAAAGTAATGAGTTCCATCCAATCTGTGCCGTGACAGGAAGATTCCCCAACCAACATCATCTTCTTTTTTTTTTAACTTTATTTCAACAAATGCAATAACAAACGAACAAAACACAAGAGCAAAGAGATATACAAGAAAAATAAAAAAAGTTCAAGTTCCTTATGGAGGTGTCAACATTTTTTCTGTGTTGAACAAAATCTGCACAAGTGTCCATGGCATCGGATGACGACAGCGACCTCGAGGTTGAATTCGACTCTTTCTAGTCTGGTAATTAACACGTTTGTGTCCCTTCACAGAAAAAAAAAATCTTTCTAGTTGTGCGTTCTAGTTTCCCCATTACTATAATTACTGTTTAAAAATGTGACATAAAATTCTTTGGAAATTAAAAAAACCCCGCTAAAATAGCTGCGTTGTATGCGTACTATGTACATGTACTATGATCAAGGTGAAATGACAGTGAAAGTGTGTGTTTAGGTGTGTGTTCATGGTGTTTAGGTGTATAGTATTTGTTCATTGGGGGTTTGGTATGGACGGGTGGGTGTGCGTGTTTGGGGGTGGATTCGTCGGGCCAATAGTGGGCTGGTCCAGAGGAAAAATGCCAGGGCCGAAATTTGTTCCCAGTCCGACCCTGTCTACCACCATGCCAAATTTCAAAAAATTTGGCATCAAAAAAGAAGTGTAGACAAAGTTAGACACCAATTAGCGAGAATATCTAGCAATTTTTGAAAACCCAGAGGTGCTCTGGTCAAACCATCACAAAGAAGAAAAATGAAAAAAAAAAAAAAAATTTTGTGTGCTTGCAGAAAAATCAGGAGGGTTGCTACTTTGCACTTCTCTTTTAATGGCCAGTCATTCGATATATGTTTGCATCAGCACTTACAGAAACTGCGTGATGCCTCCCAAATGAGCAGCTCCCAAATTCTGAAGCCTTATCCTTCTATTTTGGCCACAAATGTCTCTGCGTTTACATGCATGTTTGTGTCAAGTGAAAACCAGCCAAAAACCTGAAGAACAATTCCTTTTTAATATTTTGTGAGTAGTGAAGGTAGTCCTAAACTTTTAAACTATCATGCTAATTTAGGGGATTATCTCACTGGACTGCAACAGCTTGTGAACGGTATTGGCGAGGGATCTCTCAAAATTTATTTCCACAGCATCTTTTCACATAATAGCAGCTCACAGCCATCCTGGGCACTGTGCGTAAACATGTCATATTTCAGCCACACGAGTGCCGATTGACATTCACAAGAGTGCTGCGCGGCATTCAAGTGGCACTCGCATGCTATGTATGTGCAGTACTCATGAATTTTGGCCATATGTTAGCCACCAGTCCATGCAACACTCAGCCCAGATTTGAGCAACATGTGCTAACATGTCATTAGTACCAGTTCAGTGACATTGCAACTGCAAAATTGCTGCTGAATTTGCCTGTTTTGTTATGATTTTCTGTCTCCACCTACTCTACAACACTAGCAGCCCATAATGACTGCCGGAGCCTTCTGTACCTTTGGCAGTCAGCCATATCATAAAACTCTCTAGTAAGTCAGCAGTTGAAAGTATTTGGGATTAATTATTGATATGGAGCTTCCTTTTAAAGTTCATCTTAAACACTTGATCTCCAAATTAAGGGTGAAGCTAGACTTCTTTTATATAAATAAGTCATGTTCTTCCTTAAGGGGTTGGAAGCTCCTGATAGCTACCTTCTTGCCTGTACTGGACTATGGTGATGTCGTGTATATGTGCACTTCAACCAGCTGTCTGCGGTCCTTGACCCCGTTGTATCATTGTGCTCTGAGACTCATCATTGGTTGTAGCCGCCGCACCCATCACTGTGAGTTGTATGCTAATGCTGACATGCCATCTTTGAATGTAAGCTGATATACACATTGGATGATGCTCGTTTACAAGACTCTTATTGGGTTGGTTCTAGTTTATTTATCCAGCTTACTCCGGAGATCTGAAAGCCATTATGCTTTGTGCTTGAATGATGTGTTGGGCTTTCGTGTACCTCGTGTTTGCACTGAAATGGGGAATAAAGCTTTGAGTTTTTCTGCTCCTTCTGAATGGAATGTCCTCCAATCTGAATTGAAACTGTCTGGGTTAGTCTTTTCGAACGCTTTCCGCTCTATTTTAAGAGACCGCGAATGGAATTATTTTGCACAGTGCCCGTGTTTAAACAGTTTAAACTTATATATTGTTATCATGACCAAGCTGATTGTTTTATTTGTATATTGCTTGTATTTTATTTGTTTTTAACATTTTCTTCCTGTTGTTAACTTGTTTATTATGATGTGTGCTGCTGCTTTTCTTGGCCAGGTCACCCTTGTAAAAAAGTTTCGATCTCAATGGACTTTTGATCTGGTTGAATAAAGGTTTATATATATATATATATATATATATATATATATATATATATATATATATATAAACTTGTAGCTTCCATGGTTCATAGAAAGTTAATAAAGCACTATTTCTACAGTTTGGCATTTCTGGAAAAAAAAAAGGCTACATTTGTCATCGACACCAGTGGGACAGATGTGTTTTCTGCTGTCATTCAAACACCTCAAAATTATTTGTTTAATTTGCACTGATACTCAAATTTGGATTCAGCATGAAGCAATGAACTGTGAATCCACTTTGTCAAGGGAGAAATTTCTTGGTTTATCCCGAATTGACATGTTAACTATAGAAAAACAGTTGGAACAGGAGTGGTGTCATCTACAGATGGTAGACACACAGCTGAGTACCAGCTTTGGCTGGAGAAGTAACCTGCAATGGACTGAAGAAACATGTAGGAGGAGGACTGTCATCTACCGTACTTCACGGTACGGAATCCTGGGATAAGCACAGACACCAGCGGGCCTCAGGTGTGTGTAGGACTCACACACATAAATCCATAAATGTACAGACTCCACACACCACCCCACCATAGATCTAGTTGGCTCTTATTTAATGCTGACCCAACAGAATATCCATCCCCTCAGTGCTCACTTCACCCAAAGGGCGTTGCAGTAATGAGTACTATGATTATTTATGGGCATGTACACATAGAATCCACTCAGAATTCTGCTGTTTGGTTTCTTGCCCAAGCAATCTACCTGATTGTCAATCTGTTGATCACTCAGACTCTGTATATGCTCTGTGTGTGTGTTTTTACATTGAGAGTTTAGGGTTTTCTCTCCTCACCTCTCACAGCCCTGCAACGCCAGTCTCCATGGAGACAGGAGGAAGGAGAGGGAGGGGATGATCTTGACTTCCTGACACCTTCTGTCCTGTGGGAGACCAACTGTCAGCAACTCCTTCTGTACATGTTTGTGTGCATATCGTCTCTTATGTATTAGCAGGGTTAATATTTTTACTGCTTAAACGTGAGCTGCGCTACCTGATGTGTAGATCATCCGTCATTAAAGAAGGTGGCATTATATGAAAAATTAAATTTTTTATCTAAATTTGGCTATTTTGCTACTTTCGTGGGTGTTTATACCCATGTTCATGTGTGTGATCTGTACACACATGCTGCAGCACAGTATGGAAGTATAGGGTATCACATTTGTTTGGAGCTACATAGAAACATAGTAAAACACTCCATCCTTTTTTTCCACATAATTTCCATATGCAGAGATGCATTTTTCCGATTAGTGCTCTGTAGTGCATTCTGGTAGAACCATAAAACTGCACTGCCTAAGCTACTGATGGCCATCACTCAGTGTCATCCTCAAATATCCATTTTTTCCATCAGTTTTTAATACAGGTTATAATAACTGCTAGGTGGAGTGAACAGGGTGGGTGAGGTGTCAGTCGACAGTAATGTAGAGCTGCTATGGCAGTTTAACTGGAGCAGAATGGTGCAATGTGTGGGTGGAAGATGATGCCAAGGTGGATTTTACCACTGTGCCTTTTAACACATCAGTGCAGAAGGTCAGCATAACATTCGCCCTTTGATGTCGATGTAATTGCTGTCTTGACTCTCCCAGAAGCTAGTGGGCCAGATAATCTTTGTCCTTGGAGATGCCGCATGTTTTCCACTTGTCAAGGCGCTCTCTGCATGGGTTGTAATGATTGTAAAGTTCTTCTTTGCAGGATGAGGCTCTGAAATGAAATTACATCCATTCATCCATTTTCTATACCCGCTTACTCCCATTAAGGGTCACGGGGGGGTTGTAGTGACATGAAATTACAAAGGGTTGTTATTGTTTTTAGAATTACTCAGGTGTTTCTTAGACTAAAAGTTCTAATTTCAAACTCTCAACATTAAATGCTCAAACCAAAATGCACAAAAAAACTTTGTACATTTCTCAAAAATCATTAAAGACAGGGAGCATTACTGTCAACCTGAGCTGGAATTGTTTTTGTTCTCCACCATTTTGTCTGCGGGTCCCATGTTGCACAAACTCTGTGAGCATCCTTTTCACTGGATCTTCATTATCAGTCCGTCACCTCAGTCCTGATTTGTTGGGACACCAGTGGGGACGTCATTGTGTCAATTCAACGTGGGCACGTTTGGCCTTTTGGAGACAATGCTGTTTATTACGTCTGCCAAGAATGTAATAAAATCATCAACGTTTATTTATTTGTCTATCTGTCTGTCTTTTAGCAGGATTAAGTCAAAGCTACTGCACAGATTTTGACGAAAGTTTCACCACAGATAGATATTAGGACATTGAAGACTCCACTGAATTTTTGGAGGTGATCTGGATCCGGATTCTGGATCAGGATTTCACTTTATATAGGTTTTGAAGGGTTACGTCAAAACTACTTCATGGATTCTTACCAAATTTGCACCTGTTTGGGCAGTATGTCTCATGGTCATGTTCTTGTCTATTTGATAACTTCATATGTCCTCTGGGACGCCATGATGCGTACTGTTCTTTTGCTTACCACGCTACACAGACAAAAACAGTTTTAATTTTACACATATTGTTTATATACAATGCGAGCAATCACCACACATAAATGTCAAATGCAACATTTTTCAACCAATCACATAATTTAAATGATCCACGCAACGGCCCACCCATCTGGGTGCGGAGCTGAGGAGAGGAGGAAAAGGCAGGCAGAGCGCTGTGTGTGTGTGAGCAGTGTGCAAGCTGTTGTAGAAACTTTGTTTCACTTAGTGAAAGTGTCTTTCAGTACAACAGAGTTTGCTCCACACAACTTGCACATTAACCCGGGAAAGTCGGGGAAACCCCCCTTACACACCACAGATAGATATTAGGGCATGAAAGACGCCACTGAATTTTGGAGGTGATCCATGTCCGGACTGGCAGACGTCAGAAATCTAGGATTGCTCTTGTTTATTTATAACCCCAATTCCACTGAAGTTGGGACGTTGTGTAAAATGTAAATAAAAACAGAATACAATGATTTGCAAATCCTCTTCAACATATATTTAATAGAATCACAAACACAAGATATTTAATGTTCAAACTGATCAACTTTATTGTTTTTGTGCAAATATTTGCTCATTTTGAAATGGATGCCTGCAACACATTTCAAAAAAGCTGGGACAGTGGTATGTTTACCACTGTGTTACATCACCTTTCCTTCTAACACTCAATAAGCAATAAGTGTTATTCGCAGATAACGTCTAACTCGGGCAAATATCTGTCGTTTTGGGCGACTGGGCATGAACGGAGGGACTCAGAAAATGCATACCGCACGACAACAGCATGTTATTTACATTATTATCACTTACTGAGATACACAACACGTAATGCGTACATAAAAAGTTGGCTCACTTTAACTTTTGTCATGTCGGCTGGCGCGCGCTGCTCTCCAAATTCAGCAGTGCGTCCTCATCAAGCTGGCTGCTTTAGCTGCTGTTCATTGTCGTACTATCCATGAGAAAATCATCCGGAATATCCATATTGGGACCAAAACACACTTCTCGCCTTTTTATCTTTTCCTCTGCGGACAGTTTTTTTTTTTTCCTCTGCAGTCAGTTCTTGGGCTGTGCACTATGACGTCATTTGTTTATGCACAGCAGGCGGGTATAGCCAGGTAGCGTTGACATAAATCTACGATACCAGCCTAGCAACGCCTCGGTAAAGTGATAATAATGTCCAGTACCGTACTGTTCATATTACTCAATGACTGATGAAAATGAAGTAAAAGACATATTCAGTGAGTTGAAAATGTTGATGTTTCTACCCCCACGACTTGTCCAAAGATAACTGACTATAAAAGTGAGGATTTGGTTTGTATGTATACTCGTGCAGGCTGTTGTTGTCGTTTTGACTTTTATATTTCTAATTTGTTTCTGTCATATTGGAGAGATTACTTTTCACTGTGAGTTTAAAAGGCATCATTTTAGAAACTTTAATGTAAAAATCTTCGACTACCACCATATATACATCAGTCGTGACCAACGCTGAAGTGATATAAACCAACACGTGTGTGTGAGTGAAGGTTTTGAGGTGTACCTGTATGACATCACTCAGTTGCATGCTGAGAATTGTCTACTGCAGGCACGTGGCTTCTACAATATTTATAGCATCCAAGAACAGATGAGCTCACTCAGTCAACTCAGTATGAGCGGCTTCACATCTCCAAACACACCAAGAGCAAAGAAGTGGTTGAGCAGTTAATCACGCAAGCCTTCCCTCCATCCACCCCTTCACATAAATATTTCCTCAACTTTTTCTTTCTTTAACTCACTGGCCTGAACTCGTTTCATAACCAGCTTAAAATTACAGTAGTCTCACTAAGCACAGCAATTAGACAAGTCTGAGTGTGACCCTGTGCCATATACGATTATTTTTACACTGAAAAATTGTATGAGAGTGACATGAAAAGTATCTTTCTTCGCAGTCAGAATGAGTTGCCTCTGAGTCATAAGGGCAGAGACTGGTCCTCATGAGGGATTAAACTTTCAGCAAAGGTTCCACCATACTAACCCAACACATCTTGCATGGTGTGGGTATGTGTTATTATGACTCTATTTAATAGGTGAACCTTTAATTGTATAACCTCAGAACAGCCAAAACCTGTGATTTTTGCCCCCCACTGGACCCCAGGTTGGGAACCAGGGGCTTAGACAGCTGCTCCTCTTTGATTCGGTAAAAATGTTTGGAATTGGAAACTAGTGTTGGCGGATGTTTGCGCTCTAGTCTATGGTTTAGACTATATGTCGCACCAGAGTCACATTTGTCCCCCCCCAAAAAAAGTGTCACAAACAGGAAAAAACACATACGAGGTCTATTAGAAAAGTATCCGACCTTATTATTTTTTTCAAAACCCGTATGGATTTGAATCACGTGTGATTACATCAGACATGCTTGAACCCTCGTGGGCATGCGAGAGTTTTTTCACGCCTGTCGGTTACGTCATTCGCCTGTGGGCAGTCTTTGAGTGAGGAGTGGCCCACCCTCTCGTCGTTTTTTTCATTGTTTAGGAATGGCTCAGAGACTGCTGCTTTGTTTGATCAAAATTTTTTCAAAACTGTAAGGCACAACTGAGTGGACACCATTCGATAAATTCAGCTGGTTTTCGGTAAAAATTTTAACGGCTGATGAGAGATTTTGGTCTGGTAGTGTCACCGTAAGGACGGCCCACGGCGCCTGACGGCAATCTGCGCTTCGAGGCGGCAGCGTCTCACCGTTTCAAGATGAAAACTTGTTGACCCAGGAAGTCGTCAGAGAACAGAGAACTTTCAGAAGAAGTCTGCATGAGGAGTTTATTCGGACATTCCATTGTTAACGGACATTTTGTAATGAAAGAACGTGTGGGCAGATTCGCACGTCGGGCCGGACCCGACCGCGGGGGGTCGCGACAGGAAAAACACCTCCGTTGGAAACCTTAATGGGCAAGTTGGAACATGCCCAAGCTGTTAAACAATTTCTCAGTTACTCACTTGTTGAAAGCCATCAAAAGCCGCCTGAATTTTACAAATGGTTTTCAACACAGAGGTGTTTTTCCTGTCGCGGCGCACACAGATTCGCCGAGTCGTCACGGAAACAACTCGGCGAATTTGCGTGCACGTCTTTCATTAAAAAATGTCCTTCAACAGTGGAATGTCCACATAAAGTCCTCATGCCGGCCTCTTCTGAATCTTCTCTGTTCTCTTAAATTAGGATGTTTTCAGGTTGAAACAGGCCGACGATGGCGCCTGGAAGCGCTGCACGACCTTACAGCGACAGAAACACCCCCTAATCTCTCATCAGCCATTAAACTTTTCACCGAAAACCATCTTAATTTCTCGAATAGTGTCCACTCGGATATTCCTCACAGGTCCAGAAAAAATTCTGATAAAGCAACGCGCGCCGTCTCGAGCAGCGTGTGAAACAAAGGAATTCAGCCGAGAGGGCGGGACCACATCTCACTCAAGGCCTGCCCACAGGGAAATGACGTCACCGACGCATGAAAAACTTACGCATGCGCACGAGGGTTCAAGCATGATTGGTGTAATCGCACGTCATTCAAATCCATATAGTTAAAAAAAAAATAAAAGTGTCGGTTTCTTATCTAATAGACGTTGTATAAGTCACATTGGTCTATAAGTCAAGTTTATTTTTGTAACATGGTGCTTCTAACATGCAAAAAGAAAGCATGACAGGAAAATCATTTATATTGTTCTCCTTGGCAATTACGTGGGCAGGGAGACGTAATCGCACCATTGATCAAGGAGAATTCCACCTTGATCACTTTCATTATTTATTTATTACTCAAACATTGCATTAGCAAGCACAAGCTAACAAGCTTATTAATGTTATTGTACAAGCCAATAACAACAACAAAAAAATGTTATTAGAAGTGCAAGAGCAGTTTTAACAATACAGAGCTAAATGTGCTCACGTTTACCTCACTAAATATAAATTCATTCATTCATCTTCAACCGCTTTTCTGGGTTTGGGTTGTGGGGCAACTGCTCCAGCAGAGGACACCAAACTTCCCTTTTCTGTGCCACATTGACCATCTCTGACTGGGGGATCCTGAGGTGTTCCCAGGCCAGTGTGGAGATATAATCTCTCCACCTAGTCCTGGGTCTTCCCCGGGGTCTCCTCCCAGATGGACATGCCTGGAACACCTCCCTTGGGAGGCACCCAGGAGGCATCCTTACCAGATGACCGAACCACCTCAGCTGGCTCCTTTCAACGTGAAGGAGCAGCAACTCTACTCCGAGCTCCCTACGGATGACCGAACTTCTCACACTATCTCTAAGAAAGACACCAGCCACCCTCCTAAGGAAGCCCATTTCAGCCGCTTGTACCCGCGATCTAGTTCTTTTGGTCATGACCCAACCCTCATGAGCATAGGTGAGAGTAGGAACGAAGATTGACCAGTAGTAGATGGAGAGCTTTGCCTTTTGGCTCAGCTCCCTTTTCGTCACAACAGTACAGTAGAGCGAATGCAATACCGCCCCTGCTGCGCCGATTCTCTGGCCAAGCTCACGCTCCATCGTCCCCTCACTTGTGAACAAGACCCCGAGGTACTTGAACTCCTTCACTTGGGGCAAGACCGCATTCCCTACCCGGAGTAGGTAATCCATCTGTTTCCTGCTGAGAACCATGGCCTCAGATTTAGAGGTGCTGATACTCATCCCAGCCGCTTCACACTTGGCTGTGAACTGACCCAGTGAGTGTTGGAGATTACCAGCCGATGTAGCCAACAGGACCACATCATCTGCAAAAAGCAGTGATGAGACCCTGAGCCCACCAAACTAGAATCCCTCCTCCCCCACTAAATGTAAATAAACTTTTTAAAATGGCAGATTATACAGATTATACTTAGCCTACTGCACCCACTTCTCAAACATTAAAACCATAGACTGTACATATACTGGACAGAGCCTGTATGACTCCTGCACTGATTCACGATGAACTCATTAATGCATAAATAAATGTAGTGGGGCAGCTCTGTGTGTGATGGAAAAAGCTTGAACATGCCCCCCCTCCTGAGTCCAAAGCACAAGCTAACAGCTAACCTTGGTTTGGGTGTTTATTAATTCATATTTCTGGGGACTGCGCAGTGGCTCTCATAACAGTTTACTTTGGTGTGGACAAAAGTTATCCGCTGCATTAAGTGCACCTACCCACAGCTGCTAAAAGTGCTAAATGGACTGCATTTATGTAGCGCTTTTCCATCTGCATCAGATGCTCAAAGTGCTTTATAATAATGCCTCACATTCACCCCAATATGAGGGTGCTGCCATACAAGGCACTCACTACACACTGGGAGCAACTAGGGGATAAAGGACCTTGCCCAAGGGCCCTCAGTGATTTTCCGCTCAGGTTAATATTCCGGTCAGGTTAATATTGTATGCTAATGTTGCTAACAACATTAGCATACAATATTAAATAAGACGAGAGTTTAATTCAGCATGAATATTGCAACAGGGATGTCTCTGATGCATTAAGCCGTTTCACCGCACAACAAGACAGATTATTCCAGGTAACATCTTCAGGTAATTATTCAGGTGATTATTCCAGATAATCACATCTTCATCAGACTCTAATGAAGATGTGATTTGCACATCGAAACGTTAGTCTTTTACTATGTCTTTAGCACCTTAATAAACTTTTCAGCACCTACTATTGTGTTGCACCAGCTGTTTTCCTTTTATACAAGATTATTCCAGGTGTTTGTAATAAAATACTCCAAACAGGCACAAAAGCGAGTGGCTCCGTTTCAGAGCCACAGCTGCTGTCACTCAGTTTAGATTAGATTAGATTAGATAGAACTTTATTGATCCCTTGGAAAGACTCCCTCAGGAAATTGAGGTTCCAGCAGCATTGTATAGCAGCACACAGGGTAAGAAGCACACAGAGTATCAAAAGTGAAAGTTAAAAATCAGTTTGCAGATAGGAATATAAATAGACAAATATAAATACCAGAAATACTGATTGCGACTGGTTTACTGGCTACTACTGTTCCTCTCATTCCCGACCTCTGTCTTCCTGTTACTTCCTGTGAGGAGTTGTACAGTCTGATGGCCTGATGGACAAAGGAGTTTTTCAGTCTGTTGGTCTTGTACTTTGTGGCTGAAGAGGCTCCTCTGGTTACTGATGACGGTGTGCAGACCATGCCCACAATTATAAAGAATTTTATTAATTAAAACATGTTGAACTAAGAAGTTAGAAAAATCCCCCCCCCCATACAGTTGTCACGGAGGAGGAAACTGTACAGACTAAAACTGTTTTTGTACCAGGCTATAAACATGTTTATTTCTGTTCTAAAATTGGATGTTTTAAAATGGGCTTCTATGGGAATGTGCTCTGTTTTGGAGCCAGGCTCATGTGGCCATTCAAGGAACTGCACTTCCTGGTTTGGGGGCTTGAGTGTTGATTAAAACATTCATTGACTGTGTTATGCAAATAAGTTAAGTGTTCTCTAACACCTCGCCCCTCTTCCACATTCAGATCAAGGTATAGCAGCAACATTCAGATGTCACAAGTGTAGACTGTGCCATCTTGTGGTCATAGATGATAATGCAGTATATTTTTGCCTTGATGAAACGCAAGTCCCACAGCCAGGCACACAAGTAAAAAAAAAAAAAAAAAAGTGTGACTATAATCTGGAATACATGGTATTTGGAAAACCTTTATTGTATTTTGTATCAGTTTCATAGTTTGGACAAATTGTAAAGGTGAAAAGCTTCTGTGATGTTGTTTCAGTTAAGATATATTAAAACTGACACATTTGTCACTTCTATTCAGACAACACTACTCACACAATTTCAGTTTATTTATTTTAATTTATTTTCATTTATATAGCACCAAATCACAACAAAGTTGCCTGCAGAGGCTTCACATAAGTAAGGTTTAACCTTACCAACCCCCAGAGCAAGTACACAGGCGACAGTGATAAGGAAAAAACTCCCTCTGATGATTTGAGGAAGAAACCTCAAGCAGACCAGACTCAAAGGGGTGATCCTCTGCTTGGGCCATGCTACCAACACAATTTACAAAACAATTCACAAAACGAATAAACACAACATTTTTCAAGTTTGACAAGAAGTAAATTGATTATATCAAGAGGAGTCACTCATGACAGAAAATATTTGGGACCACTGGGTTGGTGTCACATGGATAGACATGTTTGATAAATGTTAGAGAAAATCAATGCAAGTCAATGCAATGCTCTCAATAATAATAATAATAAACATAGTTGATGTTGTGTGTAAATGCATTTGTAAGGCTGGAGAGTTCAAGACAGAAAAATCACACTTTGTGAATAAATTATGCAACATCTGGTGATGGATGTGCACGACCACGAGCCTGCAGTGCCTCATGCCGTGGCCATCAAAATATGATCCAGATTAGAGAAAAGTCATTTTTAAAGAGCTATATGCTGCCGTTTCTGTCTCTCTGCGTTTGAATTTATGTTTGTTGTTGTTCACCGCTCTGCACAAACAGGACAAACAGAAGACTTCATCCTCTGCCACAGCATATTGTTCACACACAGGTTTTTTTTCCAGGACTCAATCCCTCATCAAACAACACCGTAAACAAATGTTTCAGTGTTTGTGGTTTGGGTGCAGCAGGGGAGCAATGGATTTACTGCATGTTAATTGTGTACATATTGCAGCCAAAAACTGTATATAAACTGAACAAATCCTCCATGAGGTCACCCACTGATTATCTGAAGAGCTGCTTTGAAATTTACAGTGCAGCTGGAAAGTATTCACAGCCCTTCATTTTTCCGAAACTTATGTTGCAGCCCTATTCCAAAATGGAGTAAAATTCTACTCACAACATGACAACATGAAAAAAAGTGTTGAAATTTTTGCAAATCAAATCAATCCAATTTTGCTTCAACACAGAGCACTACAGGTGCCCACAACTGCAGAGGGAAGGGCTAAAGAACAACAACTTCTCCGGAAAGCCCTCACGATATGTGGGTACCCACAATGGTCCCTGGACAAAGTGCAGAAGTCCCAGAGAACAAAGAGACCAGATAGACAGGAGATGGAGACAAGAAGAAGAGGAGTGTCTCTCCCTTATTTAGCAGGAGTAGGGGAAAAACTACAGAGGATCTTCAGACAGCACAAAATCCCAGTTTACTTTAAACCTGTTAACACCTTGAGACAGAAATTAGTTCACCCTAAGGACAGGATCCCTAGTTACAAACAGAGCAATGTAGTGTATTCTATCAGATGCCAGAAAAACTAACAAACACTACATAGGTGAGACTAAGCAACCTTTACACAAAAGGCTATTCCAGCACCGCAGAGAGGGCGCCAGTGGACCTCAGCCTGCAGTTCATCTCCACCTTAAAGGCACTAACCACACATTTGAGGACAAGGAAGTTAAAATATTAGCCAGAGAGAAGAAATGGTTTGAGAGAGGGGTTAGGGTTAGGGTTAGTGTTAGGGTTAGGGAGGCATTCTAAGTGAAACAGTTGAAACACAGCCTTAACCGGGGAGGGGGTCTGAGACACGTTTTGTCCCCTGTTTACAATGGGGTACTCAGATCAAAGCAGTTTCAGTCCTTTGTTCATGGTAATGAGTCATTCACGTCATCAGCAGAGGCGCCAGTCCCATCGTTAGGAGGGACAGCTACCCTGTCATTAGGAGGGTGCTAACTAGAGCACAATAGGTGCTAATTGAAGCAATTGTTTAATCACTAGCCAATAGCAATCTGCCTCTCGGTAGGAGGCATCTGGTTAGATTTAAAACTCCAGCTTTTGTGGCTTCTGTTTGCTCTTCTCGACAAGGGTCAGACAGGTCAGACTACCAGAGCAAGAATTTTAGCTGAGGAAGCTTCTGCGATTTGAAGTGAAACGTCCTTGCGTCAAGCAACCCAGTCCAGTCGAAGATTCAAGCTTCTCTACTATGGAAACCACCTGGAAAACTGAGAGCCTACACAGAAACATTGCAACCAACTGTGGGCATGAGGCCCTGGCACTGGTACGTAAGCTGGAAAAGACTGCTAAAAAGATAGCTGACTTTAGAAACCACTTAAGATTTAACCTGAGATGCAAACAAAACAACGTTATTCCCAAATGCATGAAGCAAACGGCACTAGAAGCAGGTCACACAGCAGAAAAGATCCAGCACAGTTACCTTAGGAGGATTTTGGGTCTTAGAATTAGAAGGCTTCATTTTAAAATATTAGACCTCCAAAATGATCTTGGTAGTCTTCACAAAAGGTTAGAAACTTTAGCGGGTGAAGAGGCCCATAATAAGATCACAAAGTTCATAGTTAAAATTCAAATGTCTGAGCATTTAAAAAGTAAGGAGAGGCAAATCAGGAAGTTTCATAACCTTTTAGTGCAGAAAAGGCGTACTTTCAGTGGGAGTATTTTTAAAGATACACCCAGACTAATTAGTGACAACAGGGAAAATTGAGTAAAGAATCTCTCCGACAGGGTTCTTACACAGACAGAAAAGGATGTGCTCGCTAAAGGACTAAATTTCTCAGTGACCCCTAAACATATTCCGACAGTAGATTACATCAATGCAGTAGAGTCAACCATTAAACATAACAGTTTGTCAGAGACAGAAGCTGGGGACCTCCGACTAAGAGTCACAGCAGTGCTGAACAGTGCTAAGCCTCCTCCGTCCAACATCACAGGAGAAGAACGGAAAGCTTTGTCAGCACTGCAAAAGGACCAAAGCATCCTTATCCTGCCAGTGGATAAAGGCAGATGCACGGTGGTCCTGAACACATCTGACTACGAGGCCAAGATCAACAACTTGCTCAGTGACTCCAATACATACGAGCGTCTGAAGAGAGACCCCACAAGCAGCTATAAGAAGAAAATCATTAACCTGGAGAAAGAGGGACTCATCGACAGGCAGACATACTACAGACTGTACCCTGGGGACGCCACTCCGTGCATCTATGGACTGCCCAAAATCCACAAACAGGACGTGCCACTCAGGCCTATTGTATGTAGCACAGATTCCATCACGTACAATTTGGCCAAGCACCTCAAGTGGATTTTGGCTCCTCTAGTGGATAACTCAGACCACCATGTGGAGAACACACAAGATTTTGTGAAACAAAATCAAGGACCTTCAGTTGGAGGTAGATGAAACTATGGTGTCATTTGATGTGACATCGTTGTTCACCTGCATCCCCACTGCTGAGGCCGTCTCAGCTGTGAGGCAGAGACTGCTGGAGGATGTGTCTCTACTTGAAAGGACCAAACTTACACCAGACCACATCTGCCAACTCTTGGAGATCTATCTTAACACCACGTATTTCCTGTTTAGGGGGAATTACTACAGGCAGATCCATGGTTGTGCAATGGGGTCTCCGGTATCCCCCATTGTGGCCAATCTGTACATGGAGCGAGTGGAGAAGAGAGCCTTGACGTCTTTCACGGGCATCCCTCCCAGTCACTGGTTCAGATATGTCGATGAAACGTGGGTTAAAATCAAGCAACAGGAGGTTGAGGACTTTACAGAGCACATCAACTCGGTGGACTCCAATATCAAGTTCACACGTGAGGATGCCAGAAACAACCACTTAGCCTTCTTGGACTGTGATGTTACGATTGGAGAGAACAGGCAGCTCCAGACAGGGGTTTACAGAAAACCCACTCACACTGACCAATATCTGCTCTTTGGCTCAAACCACTCCCTTGAACACAAGCTCGGGGTGATCAGGAGTCTTCAACACAGAGCCCTACAGGTGCCCACAACTGCAGAGGGAAGGGCTAAAGAACAACTTGTCCGGAAAGCCCTCATGGTATGTGGGTACCCATGATGGTCCCTGGATAAAGTGCAGAAGTCCCAGAGAACAAAGAGACCAGATAGACAGGAGATGGAGACAAGAAGAACAGTGTCTCTCCCTTATTTAGCAGGAGTAGGGGAAAACTACAGATGATCTTCAGACAGCACAAAATCCCAGTTTACTTTAAACCCGTTAACACCTTGAGACAGAAATTAGTTCACCCTAAGGACAGGATCCCTAGTTACAAACAGAGCAATGTAATGTATTCTATCAGATGTCAGGAAAACTGTAACGAACACTACATAGGTTAGACTAAGCAGCCTTTACACAAAAGGCTATACCAGCACCGCAGAGAGGGCACCAGTGGACCTCAGTCTGCAGTTCATCTCCACCTTAAAGACACTAACCACACATTTGAGGACAAGGAAGTTAAAATATTAGCCAGAGAGAAGAATGGTTTGAGAGAGGGGTGAAGGAGGCATTCTATGTGAAACAGTTGAAACCCAGCCTTAACCGGGGAGGGGGTCTGAGACATGTTTTGTCCCCTGTTTACAATGGGGTACTCAGATCAAAGCAGTTTCAGTCTTTTGTTCATGGTAATGAGTCATTCACGTCATCAGGAGAGGCGCCAGTCCCATCGTTAGGAGGGACAGCTACCCTGTCATTAGGAGGGTGCTAACTAGAGCACAATAGGTGCTAATTGAAGCAACTGTTTAATCACTAGCCATTAGCAATCTGCCTCTCGGTAGGAGGCATCTGGTTAGATTTAAAACTCCAGCTTTTGTGGCTTCTGTTTGCTCTTCTCAACAAGGGTCAGATAGGTCAGACTACCAGAGCAAGAATTTTAGCTGAGGAAGCTTCTGCGATTTGAAGCGAAACGCCCTCACATCAAGCAACCCAGTCCAGTCGAAGATTCAAGCTTCTCTACCGGTGTGTAATGAGTACCTTGTATGGCAGCACCCTCACATCGGAGTGAATGTTAGGCATTTGTGTGTAAACTGGTTTGAGCATCTGATGCAGATTGAAAAATGCTATATAAATGCAGTCCATTTATGTGATTACTTAGTTTTTTATTTTTAATAAATTTGCAAAAATCTAAAAATAAATTGTTTTTTTGCATTGTCATTACGTTGTATTGTGTGTAGAATTTTGAGGAAAAAAATAAATTTTATCCATTCTGTAATAAGGCTGTAACAACAAAATGTGGAAAAAGTGAAGCACTGGGAATACTTTCCATATGCACCGTAAATGGGCCATTTATAATGTCACCATCTTGCCAGTGCTCCTGGACAACCCATAAATGGGAAAAGAGGTGGCACATGGACAAGATGGCATGTCCTGGGTGTGATTAATGAAGCCTAAATATGCCCCTTATCTCTGACTTATCAAACAAGTTTAAGCTAATCAGCTAGTCTTGGTTCTGGTGCTTGATTAATGCATATTTTTTTGCGCAAGTGCAGTCGTTCTCATAACGTATGGCTTGGGTGTGGTTATTAAAAATTATTACTGGCATATTGCTTCAGTAACCATAAAGTCACCGTGGAGATAATGCCACAGTGCTCTTGAAACCTGCTAACAGTGATAAAGGTGCTAACATATTAATTACACAACACAAAATTTCACTCAACTGAGTCTGGAGTGTGGAGCACAAACCTCTAAGAAAACTGCTCAGAAAGGAGAGACAGTTGAGTCCACAGCAACTAGGATCTGGACTCTGGACTCGGTGCACAGTGCTCAAGGCAAAGATGCCTCTAGTTTGTTATACTGGTGTTTTTTTGGGGGGGCTTATATTATCTTAAAACAATGGTTTTCAAACTGCGGGGCACAGAGTGCCTTGATTGGAGAGTGACATCAACTCCATTTTGGGTCTAACTGCGCTGAACGTCAAAGGTTCCTTATGTTAAACAAGAAATAATCTAATATGAAATAACAGGTAAGTTATGGTTTTAATTTACAGATGAAGAAAGGTTTCTAAAGAACCTTTTATTTATTTATTTGCTATTTTAATTACAAGTGTTCTAAACTTTTTTTTTACAGTAATCAGAAATTTTGAGGTTAAAAAAAACATTTGCAAGGATTTTTCTTCAGAAAACTGCTCTATAAATGAGCAGTCACATGTTTCACACTTTTCATTTTTTAGCGGTTTCTGCACCGATCTGTTTTGTACAGATCATTGGTTTCTGCCACTAGTCTTCCATGTTTTGGCCCGACGCGTCGTTCCTATTGGACAGCGCAAAGCTACGTCACATTTCAGAGTGGCGAAAGATGGATTGGGTTGAACTTTGACTGCTTCAGCCTGTCGACAAGCGGCAATGCACGCTCCCGTCAGAAGCGTCAGTTTAGCTCTGCTTTTGACGCGATGCTTCTGACGCCTCTAAAAAGCAACACGTCTCAATGAAAATAATACTTTTTAGACCGATTCGTGATGCTTTCAAAGTGTCCGGTGTGAAAGGCCGTTTAGATGTTCGTGCGTGTCACATGGAATTTGGCTGGCACCTGGTATCCTTAACTGGTATGAGAGAGTACACATCCATCGATACACAACCACACATTGAAATTAAGCATGAACTGCTGTAGCTGGGCAATGCAGCGGAAAATGAACTGTAGAAAGTACTTCAAGTTATACTAACCCTGTGTGAAGATACCTCTGTGAATATTCTGTGATATCCTGTGGAAAAGGAGTTTTGTTTGATTTTCTTGGCTATGGAGGCACTTGAAGATGCCTCATTCAGCTCTTCTTAGTGCGGTCTCTCATTGCTGGTTTTTAGCCCCAGCTTGTATCCTGATTCCAGAATTGAGGAAATCTGGCTGATTTATGAAAACAGCAGACAAAATTTGTATTTCCTCCTCCTCTTATGTCTGTTTAAGAATGAGTGTGAGTGCCATGTATTATCAGTTATCAAGTTTTTGTACCAATGAATATGGCTTTATACACCCTTCAGAGAACCATACACCCTGAGGCCGATTCTTTGGTAAAACAACTTGATAATTATTTTATCATATATGTTATGGTCTGGACGCAGGTTGAGCAGCAGTCCAGCGTCTGACTGAACCCAGCGCTAAATAACCAGAAGCAGTTCCAAAAGAAACAAATGTATTTTCTTCCCACTGTGCTGTACACAAATACAAAATAAATGAGTCTGGTGGGGTGAAGAGGCGGCGCGCTCTCCCAGCGCCTCAACGGATCGGAGCCCGAACGTTCTGGACTCAGGAGTTCCGCCGACACCCCCCAGGTGGCTTTTCCCAAGACTGTACTCTGTGAAGGAGGAACAGAGGTGAGGTTATTCAGTACTTTTATCAAGAAAAACTATTTAGAGGCACACTTATCAGCAACACGTTCAGGACTGATTTCAGGCTTAATTCAAAAGAACAGCTGCTCACAGCTTGTGGAGGATTATCAATCTGCACGCCACAGCCGAGAGAAGCAAACAAGACGATTCTCTTCAATACTTAAATTTAGCTGCGCAACAACGCCACATTATATTCACAGATAAGCTTTTAAGGATAATCACCTCTGACGTGTGCTGACAGCGCTTGCCTCTCACCCTCGTCCTCCTTCACAGGCGCAATGTCAGCTTCTGGAGCGGCCCTCAGCGTCCTCAAACGGTCATATTCTCCGGCACTTAAGCCCAAATCACTGCTGGCTTAAATGCAGTTCTTCATCTCTTCATTGGTACCAGCTGAGAGTCCCCAGAACTGCACGTGAACGTCACAGGTGTCATAGATCGTCCTGATTAGAGAATTGCACGTGAGTGCAACAGGTGCAGCAGATCACCGTGACAGAGGTGAGAGACTCTTCTGCAGCACATTCTCCCCAGAGATCAGCCCCAAACCACCTGGGAAGGAAAACAAACACAAAACCGCAAAACAGTGTCCAGCCAAGCCCCCCAACACACAACAATATACCTATAAATGCACGCAGGACACAATGCGCGTGCTCTCCCTTCGCTCACTGCCTCTGGGGGTACAGATGCGCGACCCACAAAGAATCCAAGTCATGGCCACGGAGCTCTGCGGCTGCATAACCAAGACCATGCAGCGGGCGCTGCGCATCAAAACAGCGAGCGTAGTCTCTGGACCTGTTGCTGCATGCAGCTCGGCACAGCAGACAGGGGGCGGTGTGAGTGGCCCGCTGCGGCGCTTACCGAGCCCGCAGACTCAGTAAGCGAACCGGAGGCAGTAAGAGCAATCGTGATGCCGACCGGTGTCACGTACAATTCTTTCTGCCTCGCTTAGGAAATAGCACATGGAACTTGAGGTGGATAGATGATGAAAGAAGCAAAACACCTTCGCAATTTATGTCGATATTTTGATGAATTTCTTCATTTGCAGCAGCTTCATTAAATAAATGTACTCAAATGATTATCAGCACTATGGCGAGCTTACAGGCTAACCTCCGCTAGCACTAGAAGACAGTTGCCAATTATGGCTTCTGAAACAAGGGAGAAAAAAAAGAAACAGCACAGTTCAGCTGAAGCAATAGTGGACGTACGTGACACTGGTGGGAAATACACACGTGGAACAAGAGGTGAAGCTCTTAACAGACAGAATATTTTACGTCCACTAATGCTTCAGCTGAACGGTGCTGTTTCTTTTGTTTCTCCCTTGTTTCAGAAGCCATAACTGGCAACCGTCTTCTAGTGTTAGCAGAGGTTAGCCTGTTAGCTCACCGTCATACTAATAATCATTCCAGTACATTTATTTAATGAAGCTGCTGTAAATGAAGAAATTCATCAAAATATCAACATAAATTGTGAAGGTGTTTTGCTTCTTTCATCATCCATCCACCTCAAGTTCCAAGCGCTGTTTTCTAAGCGAGGCGGAAAGAATTGTACGTTACACCTGATTGGCTAATTACTCGGGTGGTATGAAAAATATTACCCGTCCGCAAAAAGGGTGTATTGCTATTTATTCTTTAGTGTTTTATCCAATCATGTTGGCGTATCATTTATAGGTATATGATAATGCTGGTTATTGCTGAATACCCCCACGTATGGATGAGTCCCATTACTTTAGTGTTTGTGTGATATCCGATCGCGTAATTCTGACCAATGATATACCGATCCAGTATATGAGCTCACTGTACCCTAAACAAAGCTTCAATCTATTTTCTTATCACAGGCGTGCATCCATAAAGCACTGTTACAACTACATATATGACCTGAACACAGAGGTGGACTCAGTCAGCAGTAAAATCTATCCTCCTTAGGGACGTTACACACATTGCATCAGTGCACGTTTAAAGAGCAGACCTGATATTTTTGAACAGTTTGACTTGAAGTCGCACAAACAGCTCAAGAGTTTGATATTAAGTGGCCTTCCTTCATTAAATATTATTTTGTGCATAACCATCAAATTCATAATCATCCGACCAGGCAGGCTGCACATTTGCATTTACCTTTGCGTAGAGCGACTCGTTATCAGCATCACATCAGATATCATGGCGTTAAATCTTGGAATGATAATGTACATCTTGTAAATCCATCTATCACCTTATATACATATAAAAGTGGACTAAAAGCGAAGATTCTGCAGGAGTATTTACAAGATTTGTTATAATCTGGAAAAAAATGGTGTAATTCTGTTGTATTCTGTTATGTTTGCTTTCTTCAGGAGTGAATTCTCTATAAGCCTTTTTGGCTTCCACCACTCCCTTGCACATTACTTATGTTGTATTTTTTTTCTCTTTCTCTCTCTTTTGTTGTTTTTTGTATATACATTAGTTTGTATGAATTTATTTTGTGCTAAATAAATAAATCAAATCAAAATTCCATCCTGTGTTGGAGGCAAAGGCTGTGGGGAAAGGACAGGATGATGAGAGGGGCTGGTCGTGCCTTAGTCCTTACAGTTACAGTTATTGTAGTCGTACACACACACATACACACACATCGAGATAGAATTACATCCTGCCACTGCAGTTTATGAAGGACAAGAGCAGCGTTCCTGACCTCCACAGATCGGGGACGCGACTCACTCGTTGTCGTTCTTAGGTGGTGAATAACTGCAGAGAGATTAATGAAAGTTATAGTAGAGCAGCTCATATTATTTACACTGAATCAGAATCAAAATAGCCTTTATTCGACAAGAATACAAGGAATCTGTGCACTCTCTCTGTACAAGCATGTATAAATATACACAAAACACAAAATAATTGACAGTAAAAATGTTTAGTACAAAAAGGAGAGTTCTCCGTACTTCTGTACAGAAAAAAAAATCCGGTGCAACCAGGTAGGACTGACTTGTAGAAAAGGAAAACAGCTGGTGCAACACAGAAGTAGGTGCTGAAAAGTTTTTTAAGGTGCTAAAGACATAGAAAAAGACTAATGTTTTGATGTGCAAATCACATCTTCATCAGAGTCCTGAAAAGACGTGGATGGTGCAGGCTAGATACTACAGGAGCCAGGTGTCATAATGCGTAAAGGGGGTGTGACCATCCGTCAATCAAAGCACTCACTCAATTTATAATTAGTTCATAATTAGAGACACACCGCACATCATTTTTTTTTTCATTTTTCTATATCTTTACCACCTTAATAAACTTTTCAGCACCTACTTCTGTGTTGCACCAGCTGTTTTCCTTTTCTAAAAATATTTAGTGTTTTAACTTGTACTTTTATATTTTATTATGCATTTTACCTATGGTTTGTTTTTATACTTTTCCAATGATATAGTCATTTATTTATTTATGGTTTTAATGCATTTATACTATTTTCATGGTAGGAGCACTGTTTTACTCAATTTTTGTGCAACACTGTGAACATTCTGTTTGTAAAATGTGCTATAGAAATAAAGTGGATTGGATTGGATTGGAAAAATGTGCAATAAAGAGCAGAATGTGCGCAAAGGAGAGATTGAAGTATCACATTAATGTGGAAAATGCAGAAACATTGCACACTTGCATCCTGCTTTTCTGGATGAGCTCCAACCTGCAGACCCCAGCTGGACAAACTGATATAGAAAATAGTGGATTAAACCATTAAGAATTTTTTATTTTAGTCCTTGTGCACCAGGGGTGCAGCATGCATGGTATTGATCACTTGTGCGTGTCTGACTGTGTACAAAATAACTCAAAAACTGATAAGTAGGTTTTCCCCAAACTTGGTAGGATCATTCCTCTGGTAACTGGTGATTACAATACAGGAAGGTCAAGGTTAAAGTCATTAAAAATTTAATGTATGTTTTGCTCCAGATGATTCAAAGCTTGTCAATCTGCTAATCTTTTGTCATTTGTTACTGAAGCCATGATGACATCACTAAAATGTTATGAAATGATCTCTCTCTCTCTCTCTCTCTCTCTCTCTTTACTCCAAAAAAACATATTTCCTCCAATATGCAACGAACAGAGGGCAAGATAATGGTCATACTCTTACAGCACTGTATTATGTGCACGTGCACGTGGTCATTGTGTGGAAGAAGTAATCAAGTGAAGTTAGGCAGCAGCAAGAAGAGAGATTTAGGAAACGAGAGTAACGCTGAGAAGCAACTGAGAGAAGCTGATGGATTAAAAAAATACAAGCGGTAGCTCTCTCCTGTCAGCAGATTTGGCAGAAAATAACTCCTGAAAAGTGTCACATTTCTGCTGTTTTTGTCTGAGCTGCTGATGTGCATGTTCATATTTTGTAATCTCACACACACACACATATATATATATATATATATATATATATATATATATATATATATATATATATATATATATATATATATATATATATATATATATATATATATATCCTGAATATCAGTTTGTCAGAATGTTTTGAACATTCCCACTGTGTTTTTCCAACCCACGATGGATTTCACCAGTTGTCCTGAAGCTGACGCAGTGACCTCATATTCTGCAGGTTTTGCTCATTTGTGTGGAAGAATTGCTGCATTTCTGACTTTGCTTCTCTTCTGTGTGAGAATCTTGTGCTGCCAGCAGGTGTCGCTGTCTCCCCTCTAACATGTAGCCTCAGTGTCAAGCAGTCAGGCTGCTCCAGTGGACGTGATAATAGATGATGGTGATGAGAATAAATCCTGCAATGAGCTGTCGGCTAATCATCAGGATGTTTCCATATCTGATTGATTATTTGTTTCTCATAAAGGTCACAGTGCTGAATGATGATATCTCACCGCCTAAACATTTTTGGAAAAGTGTGTGGTATGAGCACAAGAGAATAGAGGGACAAGAAGTAATGGATGATAAAATAGAGCAGAAATGCACAATGATGTTGGTGAACAGTTAAATCATTGGTGATTAATAAGCTGTTTGCTGCTTCTAACCTGATGAAGCAGAAAATAAATTCTGCTGTGGGCACGTTTTTGGGCTGTTAATCACCTTCACAAAGGTGCACGTTTGCTCTCAGGTTTTCATGAAAAATGTTGCCAAAAAATAATTTAAATCTTCCATTTCAAAAATATTTGGACACAGCAGCGTGAAATATTAAATGTCCGTCGCACGGAAAAAAAATTCCTCATATGATGCACTCAGTTTGTGTGACATAGTGGTTAGCACTGCTGCCTCACAGCAAGAAGGTTCTGGGATTGATTCCCACCTGGCCTTTCTCTGTGGAGATTGTAGATTAGATTAGAAACAATTGGGAAGACTCCCTCAGGGAAACTGAGGTTCCAGCAGCATCGTATAGCAGCACACAGGGTAAGAAGCACACAGAGTATTAGTAAAAAACAATTTGCAAATATAATTTAAATACACAAATATAAATATAAATACCAGAAACACTGCTTGCTACTGGTTTACTGGCTACTACTGTTCCTCTCCTTCCCGTCCTCTGTCTTCCTGTTACTCCATCACCATGAATGTGTTTGTCAGTCTATATGTTGACGTGCAACACACTGGCAGCCCGTCTAGGGTGTACTGTGCCTGCTCTCCATTGACCACTGGGATAGGGCCCAGCTCCCCTGACCCTAATTGGAATAAGCGGGTCTAAAAAAATGAATATAACACATTTAATATACATTAGAACAAATTTAATTCATGTTTGAACTGTTTTATGCTCAAATATTCTTGTTAGATTAGATTAGACAGAACTTTATTGATCCCTAGGGAAGACTCACTCAGAGAAATTGAGGTTCCAGCAGCATGGTATAGCAGCACGCAGGGTAAGAAGCACACAGAGTATCAAAAGTGAAAGTAAAAAAGAAAAACAGTTTTCAAATATAAATACACATATATAAGTACCAGACATACTGATTAATACTGATTTACCGGCTACTACTTTCGTTCTCATTCCCACCCTCTGTCTTCCTGTTACTCCTCCTCCCCCTGAGTGAGGAGTTGTACAGTTTGATGGCCTGATGGACAAAGGAGTTTTTTAGTCTGTTGTATGCAAACATTTAGGTACCCCTGGACAAATTACACATTTCTGTTGCATGTTATATAATTAAATTCATCATTAAAAACATTTCTTCAAAGAAAAATTATGCTGTTTAATTTAAAATTTAAAACAAATCTCCAAAATATTATATAATGCAAAACTCAAAAAATATATATAGTAAGCTCCTTCAGCATCTCCCTTGTTTTCAGCATAGCAGGTCCAAGGTGGATCTGCATGTTGATTTGCCACAGGTTTTACACCAGATGCTCTTCCAGATGCAACTCCATAATGGAGAATGGGCAGGGGTGGGTTTGAACTGGGAACCTTCCGCACTGGAAACAAGCGCACTTAACCACCACCCCTGTCCCACATATTCATCTTAAAATTCAACTAAGTCATTGATTCTGAAATAGTGGGCCACAGCCCCCTAGTGGGTCATGTGTAGTTACTGTAGGTGGTCCATGAAAGGTCATTAAAATAAAGGCAAAACAATTTGGATTTTTATGTAAAATTACACAAAAAATATTTTGAAATATAATCATAAGTAAGAATAAATAAGTTGCCCCTAAGGGCAAGGGATACAACTATAAACTGATAAATTGACCATCAGCCCTTAACCCATACTAAAAGACTACAGTAGGGTTAGCGTTTTATCCCAACTTGAAACCTAAAATTTGGTACCAAAAAAAAGGCATTCATAAATGTCAGAAATGCCTGTGGGTCCCCCCCCCCCCCTTTTTTTTTCTTTTTTTGGCAGGCAGTGCTTTGATGTCTCAGTGTTAATGTATAAAATATTTGACTTTGAGTGTTTTACAGTTCTTGGGTTTTAGGATGTGGAGGGGTTAGCCATACGGAAGGATGGAATCCCACACACGGGATTCAAATTATGTTAGTATTCATTTATCTGACTTCCTTTAACATAAACATATAGAAATACTTCATCGTAGTGTTGTGTGTCAATTGTGATAAAAAGTTGGGAGGGCTGCAGAAGATGAGCGGCGATGTTCTTAGGCTTGGGAATGGCTGAAATAAATCTTTACAGCCAGTGCACTTCAGACAAGACATGTAATAGATACAAGGAAATGAAAGAAAATAAATTAATAAAAATGAGATGATGCATTCATTTTCTTTATACACTTACTCCAGTTAAGCGTGATGGGGTTAGCTGGAGGCCATCCCAGAGGTCACTAGGTGACAGGCAGGGTACATCCTGGACAGGATCCCAGTCTATCACGGGCCGGGGCCACAAATAGACACACACATTCACACCTGCAGCCACGCCTATGGTCAACTCCACACAGAAACGCCCCAGGTGAGAAGTGATCCCTGGGCCTTCTTGCTCTGACACAACAGTGCTAACCACTAAGGAGCGCTGTCAAAACTAGCACGTATTATACATAATTGTTACACTTTCCAATTAAATTACATGACTTTGAAAATATTTGGACAAAAACATTTTTTTCTTTTCAATATCGGAAAAGTAAAAATATGTATTAATATGCACAGGGATTCCCAAAACATTTCCATATAGTTTTTAAACAAATAAAATACAAAGTGCACACTGTGGTGGCAGCACCTTCAGGTGGGAGGTGGCCAAAGGAAAGAGCCAGCAAAGGATGGAGGGATTATATCTCCCAACTGGCTTGGGAACACCTAGGGATCCCCCAGGAACAGTTGGAGGATTTGGCAGAGGATAGGGAAATATGGATTGAGCTGCTTATTCTACTGTCACCACTATCTAGATACGTGGCAGAAAATGAATGAATGAATTATCACACGACATAGTGTTTTCGTGCCATAAAATGGGCACTTTTTCAGTCTTCCAACCACAAAAGAATCATCACCAATACCAGTCATATTTGTTTTTGTTGTTGAGATTTCTGTAATGTTTCGACACTCCCTACACCTTCTTTCTTTTTCATTATAATGTACCATGATAATTTAAATGAAAGTGCAGTTTTCCCATGCACTGATGCTGTGTGTCACCACATCCATCAGACCTGAGAACTGTCTTGGAACCTTATGGTAAGCACCCAGGCACACAGTTGTGTCTGGATGTTTACATACACTCATGAAGGTCATGAATTTCATGGTATTGTTGGGCTTTTATTGATGTCTTTGAACTGTTCTTTTGCCAGGGTGGAATGATTGTACAGCATACATCATTTATAACTTTAAAAACAAGAATTGTGCGCACAAGATTGAATGCATTTTCTCTAATCCATACAGGCTCAAATATATACATATACCCCACTAATATTTGGTTAAATATCACTTAGCAAGCTGCACCTCGACCAGATGCTTTTGCTAGCCATCAGCAAGCTTTTGGCATGATTCTAGCTGGATATTTGACCACTCTTCTTGGCAGGATTGGTAGAGTTCATTTAAACTGGTTGGTTTCCTGGCACAGACCTGGCTTTTAAGCATAGTCCACATACAGTGAGGAAAATAAGTATTTGAACACCCTGCAATTTTGCAAGTTCTCCCACTTAGAAATCATAGAGGGGTCTGAAATTTTCATCTTAGGTGCATGTCCACTGTGAGAGACATAATCTTAAAAAAATTCCGGAAATCACAATATATGATTTTTTTTTTAATTATTTATAATTTATTTGTATGTTACTGCTGCAAATAACTTTTTCAACACCTGTGAAAATCACTGTTAATATTTGATACAGTACCCTTTAGTTGCAATTACAGAGGTCAAACATTTCCTATAGTTTTTCACCAGGTTTTCACACACTGCAGCAGGGATTTTGGTCCACTCCTCCATACAGATCTTCTCCAAATCTTTCAGGTTTGGAGTTTCAGCTCCCTCCAAAGATTTTCTATTGAGTTCAGGTCTGGAGACTGGCCAGGCCACTCCAGGACCTTGAAATACTTCTTATGGAGCCCCCCCTTAGTTGCCCTGGCTGTGTGTTTGGGGTCATTGTCATGCTGGAAGACCCAGCCATGACCCATCTTCAATGCTCTGACTGAGGGAAGGAGGTTGTTTGCCAAAATCTTGCAATACATGACCCCATCCATCCTCCCTTCAATACGTTGCAGTCGTTCTGTCCCCTTTGCAGAAGAGCACCCCCAGAGTATGATGTTTCCACCCCCATGCTTCACGGTTGGGATGGTTTTCTTGGGGTTGTTCTCATCCTCTAAACATGGTAAGTGGAGTTGATTCCAAAAAGGTCTATTCTGGTCTCATCTGACCACATGACCTTCTCCCATGCCTCCTCTGGATCATCCAGATGGTCACTGGTGAACTTCAAACGGGCCTGGACATGTGCTGGCTTGAGCAGGGGGACCTTGCTGCCCTGCAGGATTTTAAACCATGACAGCATCATGTGTTACTAATGTAATCTTTGTGTCTGTGGTCCCATCTCTCTTCAGGTCATTGACCAGGTCCTCCTCTGTAGTTCTGAGCTTTCTCAGAATCATCCTTACCCCAACAGAGTGAGATCTTGCATGGAATCCCAGACCGAGGGAGATTGACAGTCATCTTGTGTTTCTTCCATTTTCTCTTAAATAATCATTAACAGTTGTTGTCTTCTACCAAGCTGCTTGCCTGTTGTCCTGTAGTCCATCCCAGCCTTGTGCAGGTCTACAGTTTTGTTCCTGGTGTCCTTAGGCAGCTCTTTGGTCTTGGCTATGGTGGACAGGTTGGAGTGTGATTGATTGAGTGTGTGAACAGGTGTCTTTTATACAGGTAACAAGTTCAAACAGGTGCAATTAATACAGGTAAAGAGTGCAGAATAAGAGGGCTTCTTAAAGAAAAATTAACAGGTCTGTGTGAGCCAGAATTCTTGCTGGTTGGTAGGGGATCAAATACTTATTTGCAGCAGTAACATACAAATAAATTATTAAAAAATCATACATTGTGATTTCCGGATTATTATTATTATTTTTATTTATTTTATTTTTTTTAAGATTATGTCTCTCACAGTGGACATGCACCTAAGATGAAAATTTCAGACCCCTCCATGATTTCTAAGTGGGAGAACTTGCAAAATCGCAGGGTGTTCAAATACTTATTTTCCTCACTGTATTTTCAACAGGTTTGAGTTCAGGACTTTGGAAATGCCTTTAAAGAAGTTTAATATTAGCCTGTTTTATCTAACCCACAACCAGTTTTCATGTGTGTTTGTGATTATTGTCCTGTTGAAACATCCAATTGTTTCACCAAAAGTTTCAGCCATCTAGCTGTTGATGTAAGATGATGGTGAAGAATTTAGCCCTCATTTTCATTATCCCATCTACTTTGTCCAGTGCACCTGTGCCACTGGCAGCAAAACAGCACGATGCTACCACCACCATGCTTGACAGTTTGTACAGTGTTCTTCAATTTGAAAGCCTCGCCTTTACTCCTCCAAGTCTTGTCATTATGGCCAAAAAAGTCAATCTTTGTCTTATCTGACCATCAAACTTTTCTCCTGAAGGCATTTGGCTTCTCCATGTGTGCAGCTACAAATTTAAGTCTAGCTTGAAGGTGTTGAGGGCTTCTTTCTTAGTCGGCATCCTCTCAGTTCATGGTGATCTAAAACTTTACTGAGTCTTGGTGGTTCCTATTTCCTCTTATCTGGGGGTGACAGTTTGGGTTTTCTTACAGACCTTTGGAAAGTGGTGACACAGCTGACTAACTTGTTGTTTGAAGTGATGTTCTTGGAATCTGCAGCTGTTTAGAAATGGCTGCAAGAGACCTTCCCATCTTGGGCAAATCTGCAGTTCTCCTTCTTGGACTTCCCTGAGTTCCTTGGCCTTTCCCATTGTTCTGAGTATTGTCAGTACAGTGAGTGCTGTCAAACACGTCCTTTTTATGCCGGCAAAGAGAAACTACCGGTTGTAATCAATCATGATGACTAACCAGGAGTTAATAGGTCTTGGCCTTGTCATGTTAAAAGACACTGTAAAACCTTCAGCACCACTTATTAAAAGCTATAAGCAAACATATGTATATATTAAAGCTTGTATTTATAATTTTGACCATGCAAATTAGAGAAGATCCAAAATAAATTCAAATTTGGGCACCCAATTCTTGTTTTTAAAGTCAATAATGATGTACGAGGGCTGTCCATAAAGTATAGGTCCTTTTTATTTTTTTCAAAAACTATATGGATTTCATTCATATGTTTTTACGTCAGACATGCATGAACCCTCGTGCGCATGCGTGAGTTTTTCCACGCCTGTCGGTGACATCATTCGCCTGTGAGCACTCCTTGTGGGAGGAGTCGTCCAGCCCCTCGTCGGAATTCCTTTGTCTGAGAAGTTGCTGAGAGACTGGCGCTTTGTTTGATCAAAATTTTTTCTAAACCTGTGAGACACATCGAAGTGGACATGGTTCGAAAAATTAAGCTGGTTTTCAGTGAAAATTTTAATGGCTGATGAGAGATTTTGAGGTGACACTGTTGCTTTAAGGACTTCCCACGGTGCGAGACGTCGCGCTGCGCTCTCAGGCGGCGTCATCAGCCTGTTTCAAGCTGAAAACCTCCACATTTCAGGCTCTATTGATCCAGGACGTCATGAGAGAACAGAGAAGTTTCAGAAGAAGTCGGTTTCAGCATTTTATCCGGATATTCCACTGTTAAAGGAGATTTTTTTAATGAAAGACGTGTGGACGGGTCCGCGCGTCGGGACGCAGCCGACGCGGTGCGGCGGCACAGGAAAAACACCTCCGTGTTGATAGCCATTTGTAAAATCCAGGCGGCTTTTGATGGCTTTCAGTGGAGTGAGTATATGAGAAATTGTTTAACAGCTGGACATGTTCCAACAGAGGTGTTTTTCCTGTGGCGGAGTGTCGCGGCGGCTGCGAGCCGACGCGCGGACCCGTCCGCACGTCTTTCATTAAAAAAATCTCCTTTAACAGTGGAATATCCGGATAAAATGCTGAAACCGACTTCTTCTGAAACTTCTCTGTTCTCTCACGACGTCCTGGATCAATAGAGCCTGAAATGTGGAGGTTTTCAGCTTGAAACAGGCTGATGACGCCGCCTGAGAGCGCTGTGCGACATGTCGCACTGTGGGAAGTCCTTAAAGCGACAGTGTCACCTCAAAATCTCTCATCAGCCGTTAAAATTTTCACTGAAAACCAGCTTAATTTTTCGAACCGTGTCCACTTCGATGTGTCTCACAGGTTTAGAAAAAATTTGATCAAACAAAGCGCCAGTCTCTCAGCAACTTCTCAGACAAAGGAATTCCGACGAGGGGCTGGACGACTCCTCCCACAAGGAGTGCTCACAGGCGAATGACGTCACCGACAGGCGTGGAAAAACTCACGCATGCGCACGAGGGTTCAAGCATGTCTGACGTAAAAACATATGAATGAAATCCATATAGTTTTTGAAAAAAATAAAAAGGACCTATACTTTATGGACAGACCTCGTATGCTGTACAATCATTCCACTCTGGCAAAAGAACAGGTCAATGGCATCATTAAAAGCCCAAAATGACCATGACATTAATACCTATGAAGACTGTATGTAAACGTCTGACAATAATGCAATAATTGTAAGTGAATATTTCCACGGCTTCTACAGTTTCACCACAAACATAGTGATGTCTGGACATCACTGAAAGCCTGGAGCATAGTCTTGATCCAGGACAATCCCAATCCCAATTCCAGACACTGTGATTCCTCACTCAGCTTCCCAAGTGCTGCAATCAGGAAAACCATTGATATAATAGAAAATACTCAAAATGTAAAGATTCATGTCTGTTTTACTTTCTGTGTTGGGTTTTTCACATTTCAGTAAGGACCTCTGCTCTGCAATGTTAAGGTGAAAAATTTATGTTAAAAAAGACTGTGGCATGTGACCAGGTTAAGATTTAAGAGAATAATCTAACTACTCTGTGGACATTGACAAAATATGTGGAATATTGTTTGCAGTGAAGGTGTTTGTGAGATCCCACTGAGAACGAAGTGACGAAACAGGCTGGCATTTATAAATAGAAACAGTACGCACAATGTCATGCAGGAGGAAAATAGGTCTATTGAATTTGTGTTGAGTAAGCAGTGAGCGAGGTTTTGTGAGGAGGAAATAGAGCAGCTAATATCAGTCTGATTCTTAGGAATTTAACAAATACATTATTTTATGTGTTTGAGCAAAGACAAGTGGCTAATCTAAACCTCGGCCGATTACTGTGAGCTGCTCCTCCTCCTCCAGCTGATCCACCACAGCACTGCAGCAGCTCCTCTTCTCCATCATCCTGGGTGCTCCTCTGTTCCTCCTCTCTGTTCCATCCTGTGCTGGGCTGCAGTTGGAGGAGGCTGAGGAGAGGAGTGTCCCAACAGAGAACAGAGGGAGCAGCACAGGAAACTCAAATAGTTCAGCTGCAGTCGATGCCGGGCAGGACTCAAAGACACCACCAGCCCTCGTCTGAATCCTTTGTGTTTACAGGCAGAACTGGATCTGACATATTTTGTCTCCACCATGAACCCATCAGTGAAGATTTGGCTTTAGAATGGGCCTCGCCATCCTCCTGTTCCTGACTGAGACTCAGCGCCTGTCTCTGGACACAGTGAATGATTGTCTCAAGCTCAAACGGCTCTCCTTGTGGTTTCCATGTGTCCTCGCCTGAGTATTGATTCCAGCGCTGATGACTCTTTTCTAGAACTGAGATATGGCCTCCACTCCACTTCCTCCTTTTCACCACTGTGCCACAGTCATGATGCAAAGAGTGATTTATGCTTCACAGTGATGCAAATTGCACACCGGCGTAAAAAGCTTTTATGTGATCACACCCTCTCCATGAAGGTCAGTGCTGCCAGCCTTTGTGTCTTTAGCTCAGTGAAGAATGTCCACAAACAGAAAGTACTATAGAAATGTCTGAATGCACACTTTCATTTTATAGCCCTCCCAACATTTACACAGTATCTCATCATGCGGCCATGCTTGTGTCTTTGTGTACAGAGGCATCCTCTGAGGAGTAGATGATTGTTTGATAACTATATTTTCATATTATTGAGGTATTTTTTACATGAACATAACTCATTAACAATACTTTATACTTACACCATAGGTATTCCTAAGGAGTCAGTGAATTGAAAGGATTGTGGGGTTGTTTGGTGAACATATATTCATATGAAGGATGAAGTGATTTGTGTATGTAAGGCAGCGAGAGAGAGAGAGAGAGAGCATGATAACTCAACAGTACATGATACACACTTGATACTTAAAACATGGATGCTACCAGAGGGGTAGATGGTTGTTTGGCAACTATATTTTCATATTAATGAGGATAAAGTGATTTTTTTTATATGACCATGATAAGTCAGTACATGATGCACATGTAATCCGGGTTGTTTGTAAATATAACTTCAGATTACTAAGGATAACATGATTTTATGAGTGAGCATGACACCTCACAAACAGCACATGATATACTCTAGATACTTACACCTTAGGTACCCCCCAAGGAGTCGATGAGGTGATAAAATTTACAGTTGTTTGGTGAATACATCTTCATATTAATGAGGATAAAGTAATTTTACGTGTGAATATGATAACTCACAATACATGACTTGAACTTGATACTTATACCATTGGTAACTGTCATGGTTCGTATACACTGAACTGAAAATGCAGACAGTGAGCACACAGGATGTATGGGGGAAAAAATTAGTTTATTCTACTACTCAATTCAGTCCAGTCCAAAAAACAGGGAGGAGTCCAACAGTCAAGGAGCAGGAACATGGAGCCGAGGAGTAGGCAAGGAAATACACTAAGCTGTAGGGGACACAGGAATGCAGGAACCAAAATGTAGGAGCAAAAATAGTCCAGCAAACCAAGGGGGAACAGTGAAGAACTTAAATAGTGACATATAATGAGGAGACAAGAGACAGGTGTGGGGACTGTGATGAGACACACCTGTGAAGGAACACCAAGTGACAGGGCCGTGCCAACAATCACACAGACACAGACTGACAAACACAGTGAAACACCAACCTACAAGAAACCCAGGGTGAGTAAAACTAAAACCCCAAACCCCAAATGCCTGTGCATTGACAAAAGGAGATCTCAAGCACACATCAGCCACAGAAAATCAAAGCAGAACTCAAAAATGGCAAAAGTATCAAACAAAGGTAAAGTGTCAAAAAGCAACAACATTTAACAAACAGGACACAAGACAGGGACAATAGGTGGAATACAAGAGGTGCCCCCCTTGGAGGAGACGTAATCATTAAATCTTGGGTTTGTTGGGCACCTGTATTAATGATGATGGTACAATTTTTGGAAACATCTTGTCCTTGAGATTGCTTTATGATAAAGACTTAATGCTCAGGACGTGTATATTATGGAGACATAAATAGGATGAGACGTGGGGTAACATGTGCCTTGTGAGTGACTGAACTCCACTGAATGCCCATTACCACCCACATTAAATTGTCATCACTACTGTTGTCTTACAAAGTGATTACTTGGTCTGCACACATCTGCTTAAATGCTCTCTTGAAGGCTTCTGCCAGCCCTTGGCTGCTGTGCTCCTCCAAGGAGCAGCATGTGGCACCGTCATCCCCATGCACCGTCTCCCAATGGTGGAACAAGCTACACATTTCTCAAGAATGGGTGAAATTTTGACTCACTGGGTGCAATGTTGAGAAATGTTGGTTTCTCAGAATGCAAAAAGTTGAAGAACCATGTCCTGCTTTTTCTGGATCAGGCTCAGAACTTCTCAGCCTCCCTTCGTATACTGTCTTGGCACAGACACAAGGACATATAGGGATATGTTTATTTGGGTACATTCAAAATATGCACCCTTGGCAGGAGAGGATACAGCTGAAGCTGTTTTTGTTATGTTGTGATTGCGTGCCTTGCCGTATCTTTGTTGTGACATGAGATGCAAAACTGAAATTGTTTGAGTTTCTCCTTTCAGCCATGTACGGGCAGCATCCCCCTTTTACCTCTCCCTTCCACCATCTTTTGTCCCCATTCTGACACACTGCTGAAAAAAGAGACCCGGTTTTATTTATTTATTTATTTTTGCTTTATTGAAGAAAACTGAGACGCGTGAATGGATACTATTCTCGCCTTAGGCCTGCGATAGGCTTAGAGGAGCAGAGAGACTGGAGAACTCTGATGCCTCTTTGTGTGCTCAACTAAAAGGATGTTGGAGAGACAGAGAGGGGCGGGGCTAATGTGTCATTGCCGCACCGTCTGACTGCTGTAAAAATGCTTTTGCTGCATCAATCAACTTTATGATGCATATTCAGACAATTAAATACCTATTGATAAGCCTGTATTTAACCATAATGGTTTATTGGGTTTCTGCCAGGGTTCATTTTAAAGCTCTTCAGAGTGGTTAGAACTCTTTCAGATTCACTAACAATCAAATCATTAAACGTATTCCACATTTTTCTAAGTGTGCCTTGGTAGCCTGAGCAGGATCGACTGAGCCCTATGTACCCTGAACATGTCTGCTGTTGTGTTACAGCTTCCATCAGTCCTCTAATTAACCCGAAAGTGCTTCACACAGACTGATTTGCCTATGGGTCACAATATTTATGAAGAATCCAAATTTGCTGTCTCAGCTTTAAAGTATAATTTAAAAATGTATGTGCGCTGATTCCCCCCCCATCTTTCTATGAGCTATTAGTACCTGTGGGCGTGAAGATAGTAAGGGCTACGACAATCTGACATTTGACCGCTTGACCCCAAATGACTGACCTCTGGCTGACCTTGCTGGGACAATTCCAGAATCCACCTGTGTGCTACCTTTAGTCCGAAACAGCTTGAAAATCTAATTTGTTGACCAAGACCTTTGCCAAAATGAATTCGTTAAGGGCAATTTCTGGGTCAACCTTCAATGATGTACCAGGATTGGTAGAAATCAGTAAAGAACCTTGGGAAGAGCAGGCCAACAACAGACAGGCAGACATGACCCTGACCAAAATGAATGACCTCTGGCAAATTTGACATTGCTGGGGAGTTCCAGAAGCCACTTCCATGTACTGTATGTGCCAAATTTTGTGCAAATCAAAAT
The DNA here is from genome assembly GCF_902500255.1 of Thalassophryne amazonica. Taxonomy (NCBI): domain Eukaryota; kingdom Metazoa; phylum Chordata; class Actinopteri; order Batrachoidiformes; family Batrachoididae; genus Thalassophryne; species Thalassophryne amazonica. The sequence continues at coordinate 80,700,943 of NC_047105.1, forward strand.
GAAAAACTTAAAATTTTGGCCTGTAATCCCACTGACCTTGACCTCCAATGATTGACCGTTAGCAAATTTAATCTTGCCTAAGCAAGAGCCACTTACACAGGTCCGTCACTCCAGAAATTGATGCCAAAATTTTAACAATTATTTCAACCAATGTATTTATTTAGCTGGGGGAGGTGTGTGTGGATCGGGAGGTCTGGGCGGCTTTGCTTGAGCTGCTGTCCCCGTGACCCGACTCCGGATAAAGCGGAAGAAAATGGATGGCTGGATGGATGTATTTATTTACCACTATATAGAGATACTGTATATATTCATCTATTTCTCTATGGATATTGATTAAATTCTTTGTTAAATTAATTATTGAATTTCTAGCACCACAAGTTTCTGGAGGGTCTGATATGTACTAGTGTGGTGGACATTGGTGTAAGGGCCTGGTCACACAGGACATGGCGATAGCTGAACAAAGGATAAAAGTCAAAAAGTCACAAATTGTCGAGAAAAGCTGGACAAATGAACCTGCACCTATCCCATCACCGAAAAGCCTGTGAATCAAGAGAGCAAAAAGGAACAAAACAAAACTGAAAGTAACAAAAGAAATATTAAGCAAACGTCAACCTTGACGCTTTAAACAAAGTTAAAACAAAACATTCACAACGACGTGACCAACAGTGGGTATGAGACCAGTTCCAGCCCTTTGTGGCTGGCTTGCGTGTGCATACACGTTGTGCAGACAAACAACATCCCGCACCCAGCCCTGTCCTCATGTCCGCAGTACTTGCAGGTGCGGGATGTTGTTTGTCTTCACAACAACGTGTGTGCACACAGGCCAGCCACAAACAGCTGGAACGTGCATAAATAGTTAGTTGATAAAACGTTCTTACCGCTATTGTTTCTGTACGACAACGTTGCTTTTTCTCCCAAACATGGACAAGTCATTAGTGATATTCAATTCAGTCTACGAGGTCTATTAGAAAAGTATCCGACCTTATTATTTTTTTCAAAAACCATATGGATTTGAATCACGTGTGATTACATCAGACATGCTTGAACCCACGTGGGCATGCGAGAGTTTTTTCACGCCTGTCGGTTACGTCATTCGCCTGTGGGCAGTCTTTGAGTGAGGAGTCGCCCACCCTCTCGTCGATTTTTTCATTGTTTAGGAATGGCTCAGAGACTGCTGCTTTGTTTGATCAAAATTTTTTCAAAACTGTAGGGCACAACTGAGTGGACACCATTCGATAAATTCAGCTGGTTTTCGGTAAACATTTTAATGGCTGATGAGAGATTTTGGTCTGGTAGTGTCGCCATAAGGACGGCCCACGGCGCCTGACGGCGATCTGCGCTTCGAGGCGGCAGCGTCTCGCCGTTTCAAGTTGAAAACTTCCACATTTCAGGCTCTGTTGACCCAGGAAGTCGTCAGAGAACAGAGAACTTTCAGAAGAAGTCGGCATGAGGAGTTTATTCGGACATTCCATTGTTAACGGACATTTTGTAATGAAAGAACGTGCGGGCAGAGTCGCCGGACCCGACCGCGGGGGGTCGCGACAGGAAAAACACCTCCGTTGGAAACCTTAACGGGCAAGTTGGAACATGCCCAAGCTGTTAAACAATTTCTCAGTTACTCACTTGTTGAAAGCCATCAAAAGCCGCCTGAATTTTACAAATGGTTTTCAACACGGAGGTGTTTTTCCTGTCGCGGCGCACACAGATTTGCCAAGTCGTCACGGAAACGACTCGGCGAATTTGCGCTCATGTCTTTCATTACAAAATGTCCTTAAACAGTGGAATGTCCGCATAAAGTCCTCATGCCGGCCTCTTCTGAATCTTCTCTGTTCTCTCACGACATCCTGGGTGAATTAAGCCTTAAATTAGGATGTTTTCAGGTCGAAACAGGCCGACGACGGCGCCTGGAAGCGCTGCGCGACGTCCCGCTGCGTGGGAAGTCCTTACACCGACAGAAACACCCCATAATCTCTCATCAGCCGTTAAACTTTTCGCCAAAAACCAGCTTAATTTCTCGAATAGTGTCCACTCGGATATTCCTCACAGGTCCAGAAAAAATTTTGATAAAGCAACGCGCGCCGTCTCGAGCAGCGTGTGAAACAAAGGAATTCAGCCGAGAGGGCGGGACCACATCTCACTCAAGGCCTGCCCACAGGGAAATGACGTCACCGACGCGTGAAAAAACTCACGCATGCGCACGAGGGTTCAAGCATGATTGGTGTAATCGCACGTCATTCAAATCCATATAGTTAAAAAAAATAATAAAAGGGTCGGTTTATTATCTAATAGACCTCGTATTTCATTTATCCGAATCCATTGCAAGCAGAAGATCATTCACCACTTTAGTGAGAGCCGTCTCTGTGTAATGATATTTTCTAAAAGCAGACTGCAGTGGCTCAAAGAAATTATTCTCAGTAAGATCGTCCACAAGCTACTGTGAAACCATTTTTTCCAGAATTTTAGAGCAAAATGATAGATTTGATATAGTTTGATATAGCCTATAGTTTTTCAATACACTAGGGTCAAGATTAGATTTCTTAAGTAATGGTTTAATCACTGAAGATTTGAAACATTTAGGAACAGATTCAGAAGTTAATGAGAGATTAATCATTTCCAGCACAGTCGGCCCAAGAGTGGGCCACAGGTCCTTAAACAGTTTTGTTGGTATAGGATCAAATAAGTTGTGCTTTTTTGTATACTCATTAATTCTGTAAATCTAGGTAATACCTCAGTAATGGCACCCACCTCAATAGAAGGTTGTAGTGGCTGGGTTAAGGCATGCTGGGATATGCTCAACCTAATGCCTTCTATTTTCTTCTCGAAGTAATCCAGTTAATCTTGTGCTGTAAAAGGAGAGCGAACGACAGGTAGTTGTCCATGTATAAGTGTTGCCACCGTGTCGAACAAGAACTTTGAGTTATGCTTGTTTTTGTTGATCAAATCAGAGTAGTAGGTCTGCTTTGTAGCCAATAATGCATGCTTATAGTCTAAGATAGCATCACGCCACGCAAGGTGGTATACTTGTCATTTTGAATTACACCATTTCCATTCTAGACCTCTAGCCTTATGCTTGAGGTCACGCAAGTAATCATTGAACCAAGGTGACTGTGTTTTGGGGGACTGTGGTTTTAATATAGGTGGTGCAGTTATGTTGACTGCAGTTTTGAGCACTGAGTTTAAATGATCCACAAGTCTGTCAACCGATTGGGTATTTTCCAAATGTGAAGCTATCAGGCAGTCTAGCTTCGAGTTCAGTTATAGTTGAGGAGTTGATGTGTCGCCGCAGTGATAAATAAGGTTGTTGTTTCACTAAACACGGCAGTGAAACTGTGAACCTAATACATGAGTGATCAGAGACCACTGATGCAAGAGGCATGATGTCAATATCTGTGACAGCAATACCACATGCAAGAACCAAATCCAGGGTATTTCCACTAATGTGCGTCAAGTCTTGAATGCTTTGCTGGAATCCTAATACATCCAAAATTTCCATAAATGATTTGCAGAGGGGATTATTTATATGAATGATGAAGTCACCAATAATCAGAATGTTATTTGCACGAGTTGACAAGTTAGAGATGAACTCACCAAATTTATCTAAGAATTCAGAGTGTGGGCCAGGGGGCCTACATACAGTGACAAAGTAATATGGCTGATTTTTATTCTTCTGACCTTGGCAATACGTAGCATCGTGGGCAGAGCGAAGAATCAGATGTTTAAACGAATTGTAATTGTGATCCCCAACAGGTAATAGACTAAACCTAAATTTATAAATAAGAAAAACACCCCGCCTTGCTTTGCATCACGAGGGACTTGACTAAATGTGTATGCCGGTGGGCAGGCCTCATTTACGGGGAGAACAGCTGTAGGCCAGCTGTAGCCAGGTTTCGCATAACCCAGTCATATCTAAGTGATGATCCATAATTATATCATTAATCAGCAATGATTTTTAGGACAGTTATCTTATGTTAATGAGACCCAGACAAAGGAACTCAGTGGGGTTGACAGTTGGACCATTTGGATTTAGGGGTGGTTCCAGAGTAGCATATATAAGATGCCTGTAAGTAGGTTTAGGTTTGAGACATTCCACACGGGTTGTAGGTAACAGACACAAAATATTTGATATTACTGGAATAATATCCATCGTCAATTTCAACGTCATCCAATGTAGTAATGGGTATTAGGTTTGCAAAGCATATCCCTCTATAATTTTTATGGACACGTTTGCAGAAACAGGCCACGGTTTCAACTTGTTGAATTTCCCTACCTGTCACATAAACTGCACTATCACCATAGTGGATTTTCTGCACTAATTTCGCCGCTAAGCAAATAGATTCCACACCCACATTTGTCATAAGCCTTGCAGGTCTCTAATCACCTGCTCTGTGGCCTGCTGTAAAGTCTGAATGTTACCCTCCTTGTAAAACTCTATCTATGTTCACAGACAAGATGGTGGCACCTTCCCCAGTAGGGTGAAGGCCATCCGGCATCAGCAAGCCACGGTGGCCCCAAAACAAAGGCCAGTTATCAATAAAACTAAAGCTTGCTGTCTACAAAATTGCACCAGCCACCTATTTAACAATGTCAGCCTGCTAAATGCCTCATCATTACCCAGGAAGAGGAGGGAACCAGAGACTATTAATTGATGACAACACATCTTTCTGGCAAGGTCACAAGTCCTCTCTATGTCCATTTTTGTGACCTAAGAATGCTTCATTCTGACATCATTGGCGCCGACATGAATAACTGTCTGACTGTATCTAGTGTCATGTTCCTTTGTCTGTCTACCTTTCTGCAGCATCAGTACCCTAAGATGAGAGGCAATAGATTTAACGTCAGCTGGCATCTGTAACCTAACTTTGTGAGTGATACAATCCCCTATCATAAAGCCCGGTGTTTTGGCCTGAACAGAAGAATGGAAGTCACCCGTGAGCTCAAAGAACTCACATCAGGCATATCCAAGGGAGAAAACCAGTTCACAGTGGCGAGTGTGTTTGGGGTACCGCAACCGGCACCAAATCCTACGTGACTTCGTCCACCTAACCATGGTCCGAAAGCTGTCATCCACAGCCGGTGTTTCTAGGCTAATGCTAACTGGCACGCTAGCCGGCCCAACACTAACCCCGTCTGGAGTCCCCGTAACATTTAACTCCACTAAGCTAAGAAGCTGTTCTAGCTTACGGACATGGCTCTCTAAAAGAGTCACCCTATCTGCCAGCATTGTGCAGTATTTATGTAAAGTGTAAAGTAGAGTACTTTGTGCACCAGAAAATCCAAGAGTGTAGTCAAGCTAGTGCGAGGTAACTGCTAACAAAAATGCTAACTACTCCTAAGATTCACACAGGAGTAAAATACTGAGCTACAATCCCCACAGTTACAATGAAAAACTAACAGAAGTATTAGACTGGTAGTAACAAAATAAAAGAAATGATTTTTAAAAAATGCAGCTGTCCTAGCTAACGCAAGTTAACCGCGAGCGAAACGCTAACCACTCCTCTGATTCACAACAGGAGAAATTTAGTTAAATAAGATTCACAATAGATGCACTTAAAAGAAGTGTTAAACAGGAATAGAAGAAACGAATACAACCTTGTTGCGATTAGAAGCACACAGTCTGTCAGAAGCATGTTGCCAGAACTATGAGCCAGTGTCTGCAGCTCACAAATGAATCAACCAGAGGTTTACAAGGATGTTATATTCAGCTTGTCTGAGCTTTGGTTGGGACTTGGGAAGTTGGACGAAGTTGGACAAAAGTCAAACGGAATGCTGACATTACAGAAACTATGCAAATCATAAGGAACCGTCAAGACAGAAAGCAAAACGAAATACGAATGAATAGAGGTTGTCGTCGGGATTCGTTCATATTTTTCAACAGTTTGAAAATTCTGACGAAGCGCCAGCTGCAGGAACAAAGGTTAAATGATGCCTCCGAAAGTCAACATAAGTCCAGAGTTCTTGTTTCGTTTTGGGCTTTGTTGTTCTTCGTTAGTCCTGTGTGACTGGGGCTTAAAAAACACCTTTGATCCCAAGGACCTTGACCTTAGCCAAAACAAATCCTTCAAATGGCACTTCTAGGGTTGACCAACAGCCACATACAAAGTTTGGTGGGAATCACCAAAAGACGTGGGAATAGTAGGGGAACAGAGACAGGCAGACTAACAAAATTTGCTTAAATTCCAATATGATTTTTTTTTTTTTTCTGTATTCTGAGGCACATGGGAAAGCTTTTAGAAAAGTTTTCAGGGGAAAGTTGTTCCTCCACAGTGTCAGTAAGCTGGAGATCAGTCGAGTACCAGAAAAGCTCGTCTCTCCAGTCACACAGTCGTGCAGAATTTAGGATCTCAGCATCTTTGTGCACATTTTGATTCTGTTTTAATGTGAGCTGACATGGATGTGCATATTTGCCTGTGTATGTCTACGTTCAGCCTATGAAGCGCTCGTGTAAAGTTTCCTTGTCACTCAAACACTTCACCTTCCTAACGAGCTGTTGTCATGGTGATGGAAGTAGTGAGCCAATACTCCAATCTGTCTGTCTCTCTCTCCCCCCCTCTCCCTGTCTCTCTTTCTCTCCCTGTCTCTCTCTCCCCCCCTCTCCCTGTCTCTCTTTCTCTCCCTGTCTCTCTCTCTCTTTCTCTCTCTGGCTCTCTCTTTCTCTCCCTGTCTCTCTCCCCCCCTCTCTCCCTGTCTCTCTCTCCCCCCCTCTCCCTGTCTCTCTTTCTCTCCCTGTCTCTCTTCTCTCCTCTCTCCCTGTCTCTCTCCCTCTCTCTCTTTCTCTCCCTCTCTCCCTGTCTCTCTCCCTCTCTCTCTTTCTCTCCCTGTCTCTCTCTCCCCCTCTTTCTCTCCCTGTCTCTCTCTCTCCCGTCTCTCTCTCTTTCTCTCCCTGTCTCTCTCTCTCCCCCCTCTCTCTCTCTCTCTCTCTCCCTCTTTGTCTCTCTCTCTCTCTTTGTCTCTCTCTCTCTCTCTCCCTCTCTCTCTTTGTCTCTCTCCCTCTCTCTCCCTGTCTCTCTCCCCTCTTTGTCTCTCTCTCTCTCTCTCTTTGTCTCTCTCTCTCTCTCCTCCTCTCTCTCTTTGTCTCTCTCTCTCTCTCCCTCTCTCTCCCTCTCCTTGTCTCTCTCTCTCTCCCTTTCTCTCCCTGTCTCTCTCTCCCTGTCTCTCTCTCTCTCCCTTTCTCTCCGTCTCTCGCTCCCTTTCTCTCCCTGTCTCTCTCTCTCCCCCCCCTCTCTGTCTCTCTCTACCCCCCTCTCTCTCTCCCCCCTCTCTCCCTGTCTCTCTCTTTCTCTCCCTGTCTCCCTCTCCCTCTCGCCCCCTCTCTTTCTCTCTCTCCCTGTCTCTCTCTCTCTCTCCCTCCCTCTCCCTGTCACTCTCTCCCTCCCTCCCTCTCCCTGTCACTCTCTCCCTCCCTCCCTCCGCCTCTCTCTCCCCTTTCTCTCTCTCTTTCTCTCCCTCTCCCCCTCTCTCTCCGTCTCTCTCTCCCTCTCTCCTCCCTCCCTCTCTCTCTTTCTCTCCTCTCTCCCCCTCTCTCTCTCTCCGTCTCTCTCTCCCCTCTCCTCTTTCTCTCCCTCTCTCCCTCTCCCCCCCCTCTCCCCTCCTCCCCCCTCTTTCTCTCCCCTTTCTCTCTCTCTTTCTCTCCCTCTCTCTCTCCCTCTCTCTCTCCCTCCCTCTCTCTCTCTCTCCCTCTCTCCCCCCTCTCTCTCCGTCTCTCTCTCCCCTCTCTCTCTTTCTCTCCCTCCTCCCCCCCTCTCCCTCTCTCCCCCCTCTTTCTCTCCCCTTTCTCTCTCTCTTTCTCTCCCTCTCTCCCTGTCTCTTTCTCTCCCTCTTTCCCCCCCTCTCTCCCTGTCTCTTTCTCTCCCTCTCCCCCCCCTCCCTGTCTCTCTTTCTCTCCCCTCTCTCCCCCCCCTCTCCCTGTCTGTCTTTCTCTCCCTCTCTCTCTCCCTTTCCCCCCTCTCTCCCTCTCTCTCCGTCTCTCTCTCCTCTCTCTCTCCCCCTCTTTCTCTCCCTCTCCTCTCCTCTCTCTCCGTCTCTCTCTCTCTCCCTCTCTCTCTCTCTCCCCGTCTCTCTCTCTCTCTCTCCCTCTCTCTCCTCTCTCTCTCTCTCCCGTCTCTCTCTCCCTCTCTCTCCGTCTCTCTCTCTCTCTCCCCTCTCCCCGTCTCTCTCCCTCTCTCTCCGTCTCTCTCTCTCTCCCGTCTCTCTCTCCCTCTCTCTCTCGTCTCTCTCTCTCCCTCTCTCCCGTCTCTCTCCCTCTCTCTCTCCCCGTCTCTCTCCCTCTCTCTCTCTCTCCGTCTCTCTCTCTCTGTCTCTCCGTCTCTCTCCCCCCCTCTCTCCCTCTCCCTGTCTCTCTCTCTCCCGTCTCTCCCCCCCTCTCCCTCTCCCTCTGTCTCTCTCCTTCTCTCCCTCTCTCCCCCCCCTCTCCCTCTATATCTGTCTCCCCCCCCTCCCTCTTCATCTCTCTCCCCCCTCTCTCCCTCTCCCTGTCTCTCTCTCTCCGTCTCTCCCCCCTCTCTCCCTCTCCCTGTCTCTCTCTCTCCGTCTCTCCCCCCCTCTCCCTCTCCCTCCCCCCCCCTCTCTCCCTCTCCCTCTGTCTCTTTCTCTCCCTCTCCCCCCCCCTCTCTCTCTCTCTCTCCGTCTCTCTCCTCCTCCGTCTCTCTCCCCCCTTCTCTCCATCTCTCTCCCCCCCCTCTCTCTGTCTGTCTCTCTCCCTCCCCTCTCTTTCTCGCCCTCTCTCTCTGTCTCTCTTTCTCGCCCTCTCTCTCCCTCCCCTCTCTTTCTCGCCCTCTCTCTCTGTCTCTCTTTCTCGCCCTCTCTCTCCCTGTCTCTCTTTCTCGCCCTCTCTCTCTCCCTCTCTCTGTCTCTCTCCCCCCCTCTTTCTCTGTCTCCGTCTCTCTCTCTCCCTGTCTCTCTCTCTCTCCCTGGCACTCTCCTCCCCACCCCCCTTTCTCTCTCTTGGTTGTGATGTTGTGATATCAGTATCTCTCGCTGAGACTTGCTCCTCGTCCCTGCATTCATCCTCCATCCTCAGTGAGTTCTTGCCAGGGTTTTACATCAGAGTTAATGTTGTGTGTTTTTGCTCCACACAGCTGAAAGCATTTCGCTCATTATATATTCTGCCTCTGATGAGGAATGATCAGTGTCGGACATGCGTTCACTGTCCTCTCCCTCTCCACAACCACTCATTTCTGCTGCTGAAGGAAAATTTCATGCCTTTACTGATTCTGCTCTTATGATGAACAGCGTTCCTTCAGACAGCCTCAGATAGATGCTCCTGTCTTCCTTGGCTTCTGGTGTAGTTAAGTACTTCCTTTGTAGAGTAGCATTTATATTTTGTGTTTTTAGTGGGAAAAAGAGGGAGCCTGAGGAAAAGCAAACTGATTAAGTAATTTTGCAGCCAGGGTAATAACCAGAACAACTGAAAGCCATTATAGCGATAAATGTTCAGTTTCAATACATAAGAACACAGTTTTGGAATCTCTTACCTATTCAATAATTTCAGTTTCATGTATTTCAATTTATTTAGTTTATATATCGCCAAATCACAACAAATCTGCCTCAGTGCGCTTCATACAAGTAAGCTCTAACCTTACCAAACCCTAGAGCAAGCACACAGGTGACAGTGGTAAGAGCTCCTTCACACATAGTGCGAATTTGGTCAAATTGCACATGAAGTGCGCATGAAGCATGAATCGCATGCAATACATGGAAAATCGTAGCTGCCTCTAACGCCTCATAATCCTGTTGCTCCAACTATTTGTGCACACCAGTGGCTGAAAGACAGAGTGTGCGCTGTGAGAGCCCTCTCACGGCAGGTGTCGGCCAAATTCCAGGTGACACGCACGAACATCTGACACCGCTTGTTTGGTACTTAGAAAATGTGTGGCCATTCATACTATTAACATGGCAACAGTCAGCAGATGATCACTGTCGAGCTGGGTATGAAATCTGTCTAAATGCCACACGAGTGTGGCTTTGCAAACAGACACAGTGGTTGTGTGTGCTCAACTGACAGGGGGTGTAATCACTGACAGAGCAGCTGTGGAGATCTGTGGTTCTGGACGTCACCCCTGGCGAACATGTATCGTGTTTGGACAGACATTAACTAACAACTGTCCACTGTGACGCGCGTGTGTCTGCTTGCTGTCCTCACGGGGACATACATAAAAACATATATTGCTGTTGCAATGGGCTGCAGCGAGCACGTGCACGCCACACACATTGACAGGCTACCCCAAATGATCTGGACTGTCAGATCATAACACGTACCGGGCGATTTGAATGTCACGCCACCACGTGAGCTCTGTTCCACATGAGTTCCACAGTGTCTGTCCTGCTGTGCGCTGTCCATAAGACATGGGTGTTGGGCAGGACACACGCACGGGGCAGGCGAGACACGCCACCAGCAGATGTGGACATGATAAGAGCGCCCTGCTTCTCATTCATGTCATTTCATTACTGCACATCCGTGACCATGGGTCATCTACAGAGGAACAGATGGACATTTTCCCGCACCTTTCACAGGACAGTGATGGTAGCTCAGTTTTAAAGTTTCTGACTGGCAATCAGAGCTTTTGGAAAGTGCAGGTTCGAATCCCGTGGGTGGCATGTTTTTATTTTTTCAGAGCAGCTGCACGATGTGGTTGCACATGGCGCAGCTGCTCGCACTGTGTTCCCACATGCACGAATCGTCGCAGCGGCATCGTATACGCCTGCCCAACGGCTCAATGTTTTTGTGGTTTGCTCATACAAGCTGTTCCGCTGTGAGTCACCCTGAGTTGTACTTATTCGTACTGTGTGTGAAGGGTCCCTATAGAAAAACTCCTTCTGATGATATTGAGGAAGAAAACTCAACAGCCAACACTCAAAGGGGTGACCCACTGCTTAGTCCTTTCTACCAAAAAAGTTTACAATACAGAATACAACACAACAGTAATTGACGATAGTCCACGCAGGAGTGCAGTCCCCCGTCAGGAGGGGAGGGGGTTGGGGGTTCTGTGGTCCATTTAAAAACACACTAAAAACCTTGGCAAATTTTTGATGTTCGCTCTTGTCTTTTTTCATTTCTGAGGTTTTGGACTCGCATGTAAGGCGATCTGAAGAGTACACCAAACCTAACTTAACCATAAGCCAGCTGATTTGTTGCATGAAACCAGGACTTCAAATTTTCTGAGCTGAAAATTCTGAGATGAAATTGATAAAAACTTTAAAGTTAACTTAAAAAGATGAGTGACCACACATAGCCATCCCCATACAAAACACTGCAACATTTTACTCTTGTATTTTCTCTGCTGTGTCACACTAGGTGTCCTGTTACATCACCCCCCCCCCCCCCCCAAAAATGGCCCACTTTATGAAAGTATACTTGTAAGGGTACTTTAATTTTAAGTGCAGTTAGGTTTGAGTATACATCTAGTTATATTTTAGAATTGAAGTGAACTCATCACTAGTCATAGCTATTCCTTGGTGGAGAGGAAGATAGTCTTTTGATCAATTCATGGACAGGATGGTGGAGACTAAGATGACGGGCCCACTCTTGTCGCACACTTTTTCTTACAGATGCTGCACATGATTGCTGCGGGAACTTCAGCCAGTCAGGATCTTGTTTTGTCTCCTTACACTTTCTCCTCTTCTCCTCTGTGTTGTTTGTTCAATTTTTTTTTTGAGACTTCCACTCTAGTGCGGATCATTGCTTGCGAACTGGCTCGTTCTTTTGTATGTTCTTCGTGAGCCTTATAGTCAGTGGAACAGTTCTTGAGGTTGTGCTTCAGGAGGTCCTTGTAATGTTTCCTCTACCATCCTCTGGACCATTTTTCTTTGCTCAACTGGTAGTAGAAGATCCACTTAGGAAGTCGGCTGTCATCCATTCTAACAATGTGACCCACCCACCAGAGCTGGTTCTTGATGATAGCACACTCTATGCTCTCTAGCTTAGCGTCAGCCAGAATGCTGACATTAGTACAGTAGTCTTCCCAACTGATGCAGACAATACTCCTTAGGCAACATTGGTGGAATTGCTCGAAGGTCTTCAGGTCATGGCGGTAGGTGGTCCAGATGTCTGATCTGTACAGCAGAGTTGACATGACGACAGATTTGTAGAGGAGTTTTGTCTCATGTCAAAGGTCCCTGCTGTTGAAAACATGGGTGTGTAGCCAGATGAAGGCAGTTCCTATTCACTTGTCAGTCTTGGATCTCATTATCAATGTCAGTGTTTGATGACACATGGCTGCCCATGTATGGAAAGTGGGTCATGTTCTCTAGGACCTGTCTGTGCAGTTTCACAGCAGGGAGCTCTGGATTGACCATGTTGGGTGGACACTGATACAGGATCTGTGTCTTCATCAGGTTATTGTGAAGAACAAGCTTTGTGTAGGCTTCTTCAAAGGTTTCAAGGATTTTCTGAACACCTTCTTTCGGAAAGGATGACAAATTGCTGTCAGCATACTGGAGCATAGGGGTGACAACGCAGCCCTGCTTTGCTGTTGATTGAACATTGAAGACTTCAGTTTTTGTGCCATTTACTAGAACTGTGGCTGACATGTCATCGTGGAGAAACCTCAGGAACTTGATGAATTTCTCTGGACAGCCCATTTTGCTCAGAATTTTCCACAGAAGTGGGCATGATACACTGTCAGAGACTTTGTAGATGTTGGGAATCACTGAGTCTTTCAGGTCTGCTGGTATTTCTTCTTGAGTCCACATTTTGACAATTGCTGCAGTTGGCATTCTAGAAAGGGACCTCCTTCTTTAAAGACCTCAATGGGAATGTAGCCTTCCTTGAGCACTTTGTTGTTTTTCATGCCTTTAAGGGCAATGAGAGTTTCTTCGAGAGTTGGGGTTCGGCTGAGTTATTCAACATTGTCTTGTTTTGGTAAATGGCTGAGCACTTTCTCCTCTTTCACGTTTTTGTTGGTGTTCAAGAGGTCTTCAAAGTGTTCTTTCCACCGAGTACTGATGTCATCTCTGGTCTTCACCAGGCTTAAGCCATCTTTGCTTCGAAGAGGTGCTTGTCCTTAGGTGGAGGAGCTGTAGATTGCCTTGGTGTCATTGAAAAAGCCCCTGCTGTCATTTAGGTTGGCAAAGGCTTGGATTTCAGCAGCCTTGTTGATCCACTGCTGATTTTTCAGTTTGCAAGTTTCACTGCAGAGCTGCTATGCTTTGCTGCAGTTGAGACTTTTTTGTTTTGCATGGTCAGAGTTTTCTAGAGATCCAGGAAAGCTTTTTGGTTTTGGTGAATGAGTCTTTGGAGGACCTGTTTACTCTCATCAATCCAGTCCTGGTGCTTCCTCATCTGGTACCCGAGTGTTTCTTGGCAGGCTGTTGTTATGGCTGTCTTGAGCTACTCCCAATGCTTAGGAGCCAGGACATAGTACTTTGTGGGGAGTTCTTTTATCGGGTGCTGTTGAAACTCTGCTTTTGCTTCTGGGTCTTCAGGTTTGGCAATGTTGAACATTTTGACAGTTTTGCAGTGTCCAGCCCTCCTCTTGGAGTGAATGTTTAGCTGGATCCTGGAGCAACTTCCCTGTTAATTTATTGCTGGTGAATTAATGCCTTAGGTGCAGTTATTTCCGGCCTGCCGATTCAGTTGTTTATTTCTCTGTTTGAAGGCACTGACAGGACCTTTAATGGATGCTGGCCCTGCATTCCAGCACATTGGACTGACCTCGTTGGACTGCTTTTTAATTTCAGTCAAGGACTCTGTTTTTGTTGTTCTTTTGTTTTTTTTCTGTTTCTTCTGTTTGTAAAGAAATTCTTCTAGAATTTATAAAAACCTTTAAACTGTTAGAATGGCCTCAACAGTGGGTCTCCTGTTGCCAGGAGACTTTAAACTTTTCCTTTTGCCTGAAGATTGTGTTAGTGATGACAAGATTGTGTTTGGCGCACTTCGTGAACAGCAGGGTACCATTCATATAGGTGCCAGCCTGACTCCAGAAAGAGCAAAGAAGGTGCAGGTTTTTTTGTAATCGCCAACTCTTGCTGTGATTGCAGATAGAATAGTGTCCAGCTTTTTCTTCATGGTCGCCATTAAGTGTTGGTGCATAAGCACTGATGATTGTGGCATGGCGAATGCTCGCAAATCAGAGATGGAGTGTCATCAGTCATTCACTGACACCCACTGAGAGTTCAGGCACTTTTGAAAGAAGAGAGTTGTGGATTTGTTGTTTCTCCTCAGGAAGCACTTTCCAGAAGAAAGTGTAACCTCCTTGCTCCTTTCACTCAAGGGGACAATGTTGAGGCCAAGTTTCTGGAGTTCATAAGCGATAAGAGTTGTTCATCTTCCTGGTAGCCTGACTTTTTTTGTCTATCAAGGTTTGTATGTTTTATGTACCAAATTTCATCACTTTTGTCTTTGTTTTTCTACCACAGAGCTGATGACCCTCTGGATGCAGTAATCCAGACAGGCTAAGGTGAAGCAGGCTATGTTTAGGGCACTTTTTCTTGCCCCCTCCCCTTTCATGGTGAGCAGAACGGATCCTAAATAAGGCTACTCAGTCACAGATGTAATTACCGAAAAGAGTCTGATTGAATCACACATCTGCTGCTTTTGTGCTGGGTCCAAACTAAGGGCTTCCAGATTCACTATCCTGCCTCTGTCACTCTTTACCAGTCACTGAAAGACTTGTGGGTGTGCAGTGCAGCATAGAAAATCTACATCCATGGCTGATCTAGAGAAAATTGTGCATGAGTTTGTTTAACATGGGAATGTCATTGCATGTTGACAAACACACAGTCCTTGACAGATCCTGAGTCTGGCCAGATGGCTGGGAAAAGCCAGATGATCAGGGTCTGAGGACCTGTTGCAGTATTCATCCACCTTCACAGCCGCTGGGTGACAAAGCCATCACCTCCTCTGCCTAATCCGCCATTGAGAACTTGTTTCACCGGATCCCCGTTGTCTTCTCATGTTCAGGAGTCCTGTTGGGCCTTCATGGCTACCGTAGCGGCCACACAAGGTCCCCACCATATTTTCACCCCAACAGCCAAACCTGATCTGTTGCCCAGGTGTCATGTCATGGGCATGGGGTTGGACTTTGGCACCCTCATCAGTAGTAGTTAGTTACCAAGAGACCTTAGTGATTTTCCAGTGTGTGCAGGATTCAAACAAAGAAATCTGTGGTCACAAGACTACCTCTGTAACCCCTAGACCATCATCTCTGGTAATACAAGCGTAAGCCACTGCAAGTATATAGGGGAATATCCAAGCATATGCTTTTCAGTATATCAATCAATCAATCAACTTTTTTCTTATATAGCACCAAATCACAACAAACAGTTGCCCCAAGGCGCTCCATATTGTAAGGCAAGGCCATACAGTAATTAAGAAAAACCCCAACGGTCAAAACGACCCCCTACGAGCAAGCACCCGGCCACAGTGGGAAGGAAAAACTCCCCCTCAACAGCAAGAAACCTCCAGCAGAACCAGGCCCAGGGAGGGGCAGTCCCCTGCTGAGACCGGTTGGGGCCGAGGGAAAGAACCAGGAAAAAGACACGCCGAGAAGGGGGGCAGAGACCGATCACCAACGACCAAATGCAGAGTGATGCACACGGAGCAAAAAGAGAAAGAAACAGCGCACCATGGGAACCCCCCCACAGTCCACGTCCAAAGCAACACAACCAAGGGATGGTCCAGGGTCACCCGATCCAGCCCTAACTATAAGCCTTAGCGAAAAGGAAAGTTTTAAGCCTAATCTTAAAAGTAGAGAGGGTATCTGTCTCCCTGATCTGAATTGGGAGCTGGTTCCACAGGAGAGGAGCCTGAAAGCTGAAGGCTCTGCCTCCCATTCTACTCTTACAAACCCTAGGAACTACAAGTAAGCCCGCAGTCTGAGAGCGAAGCGCTCTAATGGGGTAATATGGTACTACGAGGTCCCTAAGATAAGATGGAACCTGATTATTCAAAACCTTATAAGTAAGAAGAAGAATTTTTAATTCTATTCTAGAATTAACAGGAAGCCAATGAAGAGAGGCCAACACGGGTGAGATATGCTCTCTCCTGCTAGTCCCCGTCAGTACTCTAGCTGCAGCATTCTGAACCAACTGAAGGCTTTTTAGGGAACTTTTAGGACAACCTGATAATAATGAATTACAATAGTCCAGCCTAGAGGAAATAAATGCATGAATTAGTTTTTCAGCATCACTCTGAGACAAGACCTTTCTGATTTTAGAGATATTGCGTAAATGCAAAAAGGCAGTCCTACATATTTGTTTAATATGCGCTTTGAATGACATATCCTGATCAAAAATGACTCCAAGATTTCTCACAGTATTACTAGAGATCAGGGAAATGCCATCCAGAGTAACGATCTGGTTAGACACCATGCTTCTAAGATTTGTGGGGCCAAGTACAATAACTTCAGTTTTATCTGAGTTTAAAAGCAGGAAATTAGAGGTCATCCATGTCTTTATGTATGTAAGACAATCCTGCAGTTTAGCTAATTGGTGTGTATCCTCTGGCTTCATGGATAGATAAAGCTGGGTATCATCTGCGTAACAATGAAAATTTAAGCAATACCGTCTGATAATACTGCCTAAGGGAAGCATGTATAAAGTGAATAAAATTGGTCCTAGCACAGAACCTTGTGGAACTCCATAATTAACTTTAGTCTGTGAAGAAGATTCCCCATTTACATGAACAAACTGTAATCTATTAGACAAATATGATTCAAACCACCGCAGCGCAGTGCCTTTAATACCTATGACATGCTCTATTCTCTGTAATAAAATTTTATGGTCAACAGTATCAAAAGCAGCACTGAGGTCCAACAGAACAAGCACAGAGATAAGTCCACTGTCCGAAGCCATAAGAAGATCATTTGTAACCTTCACTAATGCTGTTTCTGTACTATGATGAATTCTAAAACCTGACTGAAACTCTTCAAATAGACCATTCCTCTGCAGGTGATCAGTTAGCTGTTTTACAACTACCCTCTCAAGAATCTTTGAGAGAAAAGGAAGGTTGGAGATTGGCCTATAATTAGCTAAGATAGCTGGGTCAAGTGATGGCTTTTTAAGTAATGGTTTAATTACTGCCACCTTAAAGGCCTGTGGTACATAACCAACTAACAAAGATAGATTGATCATATTTAAGATTGAAGCATTAAATAATGGTAGGACTTCCTTGAGCAGCCTGGCAGGAATGGGGTCTAATAAACATGTTGATGGTTTGGATGAAGTAACTAATGAAAATAACTCAGACAGAACAATCGGAGAGAAAGAGTCTAACCAAATACCGGCATCACTGAAAGCAGCCAAAGATAACGATACATCTTTGGGATGGTTATGAGTAATTTTTTCTCTAATAGTCAAAATTTTGTTAGCAAAGAAAGTCATGAAGTCATTACTAGTTAAAGTTAATGGAATACTCAGCTCAATAGAGCTCTGACTCTTTGTCAACCTGGCTACAGTGCTGAAAAGAAACCTGGGGTTGTTCTTATTTTCTTCAATTAGTGATGAGTAGAAAGATGTCCTAGCTTTACGGAGGGCTTTTTTATAGAGCAACAAACTCTTTTTCCAGGCTAAGTGAAGATCTTCTAAATTAGTGAGACGCCATTTCCTCTCCAACTTACGGGTTATCTGCTTTAAGCTACGAGTTTGTGAGTTATACCACGGAGTCAGACACTTCTGATTTAAAGCGCTCTTTTTCAGAGGAGCTACAGCATCCAAAGTTGTCTTCAATGAGGATGTAAAACTATTGACTTGATACTCTAACTCCCTTACAGAGTTTAGGTAGCTACTCTGCTCTGTGTTGGTATATGACATTAGAGAACATAAAGAAGGAATCATATCCTTAAACCTAGTTACAGCGCTTTCTGAAAGACTTCTAGTGTAATGAAACTTATTCCCCACTGCAGGGTAGTCCATCAGGGTAAATGTAAATGTTATTAAAAAATGATCAGACAGAAGGGAGTTTTCAGGGAATACTGTTAAGTCTTCTATTTCCATACCATACGTCAGAACAAGATCTAAAATATGATTAAAGTGGTGGGTGGACTCATTTACTTTTTGAGCAAAGCCGATAGAGTCTAATAATAGATTAAATGCAGTGTTGAGGCTGTCATTCTCAGCATCTGTGTGGATGTTAAAATCGCCCACTATAATTATCTTATCTGAGCTAAGCACTAAGTCAGACAAAAGGTCTGAAAATTCACAGAGAAACTCACAGTAACGACCAGGTGGACGATAGATAATAATAAATAAAACTGGTTTTTGGGACTTCCAATTTGGACGGACAAGACTAAGAGACAAGCTTTCAAATGAATTAAAGCTCTGTCTAGGTTTTTGATTAATTAATAAGCTGGAATGGAAGATTGCTGCTAATCCTCCGCCCCGGCCCGTGCTACGAGCATTCTGACAGTTAGTGTGACTCGGGGGTGTTGACTCATTTAAACTAACATATTCATCCTGCTGTAACCAGGTTTCTGTTAGGCAGAATAAATCAATACATTGATCAATTATTATATCATTTACCAACAGGGACTTAGAAGAGAGAGACCTAATGTTTAATAGACCACATTTAACTGTTTTAGTCTGTGGTGCAATTGAAGGTGCTATATTATTTTTTCTTTTTGAATTTTTATACTTAAATAGATTTTTGCTGGTTATTGGTGGTCTGGGAGCAGGCACCGTCTCTACGGGGATGGGGTAATGAGGGGATGGCAGGGGGAGAGAAGCTGCAGAGAGGTGTATAAGACCACAGCTCTGCCTCCTGGTCCCAACGCTAGACAGTCACAGTTTGGAGGATCCAAAAAAATTGGCCAGATTTCTAGAAATGAGAGCTGCTCCCTCTAAAGTGGGATGGATGCCGTCTCTCCTAACAAGACCAGGTTTTCCCCAGAAGCTTTGCCAATTATCAATGAAGCCCACCTCATTTTTTGGACACCACTCAGACAGCCAGCAATTCAAGGAGAACATGCGGCTAAACATGTCACTCCCGGTCTGATTGGGGAGGGGCCCAGAGAAAATAACAGAGTCCGACATTGTTTTTGCAAAAAGATTCACATTATATGTGAAATATACTTAGATTTTTCTGTATACGAGGTCTGTGAGAAAAGTATCCGACCTTTTTATTTTATGCAAAAAATATATGGATTTGATTCATATGTTTTTACGTCAGCCAAGCTTGAACCTTCGTGCGCATGCGTGAGTTTTTCCACGCCTGTCAGTTGTGTCATTCGCCTGTGGGCAGGCTTTGAGTGAGCACTGGTCCAACCCTCTCATCGTTGTTTCATTGCGAGGAAATGGCGGAATGATTTGGGCTTTTTTTCCATCAGAATTTTTTCAGAAACTGTTAGAGACAGGCAGCTGGAAACCATTCGAAAAATTTATCTGGCTTTCGGTGAAAATTTTATGGGCTTCACAGAGAATAAGGAGTGTTACTGCAGCTTTAAGGATGGGCCACAATGGCGCACATCGCGCCGCGCTCCGAGCCGCCATCGAGAGGCAGAAACCACCACATCATTTCTAAACGGATCGCTGTGTGGAGCCGGGACCGTCGTGTGCAATTTCTCTGGTTATCACAAGAGCTGGACATCAGCCATTTTCCAGCAGATTTCACTTTTAACAAGAGATTTTGTCATGGAAAGCCGCGCGGAGGCTTCACGCGTCACGGCCGATTCGCTGATGAAGCAAGACAAAGGAACACCTCCGTTTCGGAGTGCCAGAGGACAAGCTGGGACATGCCCAGCTCTCCACAATTTCTCTTATACTCACTCGACTGGTAAGCACTGAAAGCCGAGATAGGCATGTCCCAACTTGTCCTTTAACAGTATACACTAAATATACTTAGATTTTTCTGTGTACTTGTCCGTATACATAAAACATTTCAGTGTAAGTGCAGGTATAGTCAAAATAAACTTTTCTCTATACTTGTCACTGTAAACTAACTATACTACAAGCATGGTCTCTTAAGTATATCTTTGAGTATATAAATAAAATGAAAGTATACTCACTCTTTTAGTTTAAAAGAGATATCCTACTAGTAAACATGGATAAACTTGTTTTTTGTGAAAGTGCACTCTTTGCAGACACTTTAACATCTAATTATTGGCCTTCTAACAGCTTCCAAAGTAACAGCTGGGGTGCACATCAAGTGTCTGTGATACCAACCAATCATACAACTGAAGCCACCAATGCCTGTTAATTGTCAAACATCAATGCAATGAGCTCTGACCAGACTCTACAGCAGATCTGGCGTGATTGAGGAGTGCACAAAATTCTGTAGATGAGACAAGAAAGTTGTTGAGTTAATGTAAATGCAGTCGCCATATTTCTAAACACACACACACACACACACACATATATATATATATATATATATATATATATATATATATATCAGTGGTGTAGTCTACGTGGAACGCAGGTAGACGCCGTCTATTCACCTAAAATGACCGGGAATTTCCGTCTACCCACTTCAAATTGCCCCGGGGAACGTGACGGTGTAAATAAAATAAGCGCTTATTGACTGTAATTTTATTTTCTCCCTTTAAAAGACAGCCATCAGGTGTCCATCACTGCAGAGTGCACCGTATGTCCCACCCCCGCTCGCTCTGCTAGATAAGAATTTTAATTGGCTCATAGAGAGATGGGGCGGGGCTACCAGCTAATCAGCACGAAAGCCGCACACAAACAAGAAGAATGCTGGAAGTATCGATGGTGATTAAACAAGAAGAATGCTGGAAGTATCGATGGTGATTATTACCCAAAAAAATTAAAAGAAAACAGACCTTGGTTTTAGATTTTTTTTTTTTTCCAAAACATCCACCTGCTGCTTCAGGGCCGATTGATGAAATTTGCACCCTGAGTGGAGGAGATAAACCTGGCGCTGTCTGCATTTCTGGTAAGTGGGCTAGCCTACGACAGCTAGTTTTTTATTTGTTCACTAAGCTAATGGGCCTTTCACACTGAATACGTCAGGCGCGTCAAAAAATGGTCTAAAAAGCATTATTTTCAATGAGACGCGTTGCTTTTTAGATGCTGACGGAAGCGCGCATAGCCGCTTGTCGGCAGGCTGACGTAGACAAAGTTCAAGCCAATCCAACTTTCTGAGCCGTGACGAACCTTTGCGTTGTCCAATAGGAACGACGCATCGGGCCAAAACACGGAGGACTAGTGGCAGAAACTATAGGCATATACAACCCCTGGCAAAAATTATGTAATCACCGGCCTCGGAGGATGTTCATTCAGTTGTTTAATTTTGTAGAAAAAAAGCAGATCACAGACATGACACAAAACTAAAGTCATTTCAAATGGCAACTTTCTGGCTTTAAGAAACACTATAAGAAATCAAGAAAAAAAGATTGTGGCAGTCAGTAACGGTTACTTTTTAGACCAAGCAGAGGAAAAAAATATGGAATCACTCAATTCTGAGGAAAAAATTATGGAATCACCCTGTAAATTTTCATCCCCAAAACTAACACCTGCATCATATCAGATCTGCTCGTTAGTCTGCATCTAAAAAGGAGTGACCACACCTTGGAGAGCTGTTGCACCAAGTGGACTGACATGAATCATGGCTCCAACACGAGAGATGTCAATTGAAACAAAGGAGAGGATTATCAAACTCTTAAAAGAGAGTAAATCATCACGCAATGTTGCAAAAGATGTTGGTTGTTCACAGTCAGCTGTGTCTAAACTCTGGACCAAATACAAACAACATGAGAAGGTTGTTAAAGGCAAACATACTGGTAGACCAAGGAAGACATCAAAGCGTCAAGACAGAAAACTTAAAGCAATATGTCTCAAAAATCGAAAAATGTACAACAAAACAAATGAGGAACGAATGGGAGGAAACTGGAGTCAACGTCTGTGACCGAACTGTAAGAAACCGCCTAAAGGAAATGGGATTTACATACAGAAAAGCTAAACAAAAGGCATCATTAACACCTAAACAGAAAGAAACAAGGTTACAATGGGCTAAGGAAAAGCAATTGTGGACTGTGGATGACTGGATGAAAGTCATATTCAGTGATGAATCTCGAATCTGCATTGGGCAAGGTGATGATGCTGGAACTTTTGTTTGGTGCCTTTCCAATGAGATTTATAAAGATGACTGCCTGAAGAGAACATGTAAATTTCCACAGTCATTGATGATATGGGGCTGCATGTCAGGTAAAGGCACTGGGGAGATGGCTGTCATTACATCATCAGTACATGCACAAGTTTATGTTGATATTTTGGACAATTGAAAGGATGTTTGGGGATAATGAAATCATTTTTCAAGATGATAATGCATCTTGCCATAGAGCAAAAACTGCAAAAACATTCCTTGCAAAAAGACACATAGGGTCAATGTCATGGCATAGGGTCAATGTCAATGAGCAGATCTGATTTGATGCAGGTGTTAATTTGGGGGATGAAAATTTACAGGGTGATTCCATAATTTTTTCCTCAGAATTGAGTGATTCCATATTTTTTTCCTCTGCTTGGTCTAAAAAAGTAACCGTTACTGACTGCCACAGTCTTTTTTCTTCATTTCTTATAATGTTTCTTAAAGCCAGAAGGTTGCCATTTGAAATGACTTTAGTTTTGTGTCATGTCTGTGATCTGCTTTTTTTCTACAAAATTAAACAACTGAATGAACATCCTCTGAGGCCGGTGATTCCATAATTTTTGCCAGGGGTTGTATAAGAGTAGACTCCGTATTGACCGCTGCTTCCTACTGGTGCTGGAAGGGGCACCCGCTCCGCTCAGTGTCATCTATTTGACAGGCGCAATGAAGTGTCAGTGCGTTTAATCAATCATAACTCGCTGTATACAAAACGGATTTTCACAATTTTTTTTTGTTTCAAACGTTATGCATGTAGCCATTAGGCAGGGCACATGGTTCAATGAATGTAATTTTAATATTTATAGTGGGCTTAAAAGTAATATATTCTGATATACCTATAGGGTGCATTGGCTTAATTCTTTGCATTTCAGAATATTGAAGTAAATTGTGATATGAATTCAATTGACTATATATACACTCAATAACATTTTTGTAATCATTACTTTTTCTACTCAAATAAAAAAAAAGAAAATGTAGACCTCACACTCCAGAATGAAATACTTAGACCATTTATAGTAAGAGTGCCAACATTTCTCAGACAACCCATTTGGCATTGTCCTAAAGTGGGAAATGTATTTAGTATAGACAAATCATTCAAATTCACATGCAATGAAGATAGACAGACATACACACACACACATATACATATATATATATATAGAGAGAGAGAGAGAGAGAGAGAGAAAGCACATTTTTAACACTAAAGCCTACACCTACTCTTTGGAGGTAAACCGGGAAGCTGAAGATGGATGGAATAACACCATCCCACAGTCAGACAATCTGACCTGTCCTGTCGAAATCATCATTCTTAAAGTGTTCACTGCACAGCACAGAAGAATCATTTGCAGTGAATCCTTCTCTCCTTACTGCTACTTCCCATTTCTTCCGGACATCTTTGTCTTTGGGAAACCTTCAAAACAAAAATGGCCAATTTTGGAGAGCCTACAAAAAACACTGTAAATGTTTACTTATTTACTTCCTCCTACTTTCTTCAACAAAACTCCTATTTTAATGCATATCTACAGATAATGAACCAAAGCTGCTGAAAACTATGAGTAAGCTTGTTTTGCAAACTATTGTACAATCAGATATTCTGTTGTCAGGATTTTTAAGGATGTAAGTGGGTGGGTTTGAGACACGAGAGGTAGCCTATACTGTTTTAAAGTGAAATAATTAGCTACATGTGAATAATGCAGTCTCTGCCACCTGTGTAAAATTAGCTGATCATTGTTATACCAGTAATATTTATTTTATTTCGACAGGAGCATTCTTTTGGCACTTGTAATACAGCTGTTATGTCTCAGTTAGCCTCCGGCACTAAACTATAGTTAGCCGGCCAGCATCTCGCTAGTGGTACAGTAAGTAATATTCTATTCACAAAATACAATAATAATGTTCAATCTTACTTGTGAAAAGTAATCCCCCCATCCATGCTTCCAATAGTCCGCCTATGTGAACAAAAATAGGCTGCACAATGGGCAGGCATCTTCTGTGACTTTGTGGACTTGTTTTGTTTACAATAGGACTAATTGGTAGGACGCCCCTTCAAAGATGGCGGCCACATTTCTTGCGCCACAGCAGCCAATGCGGGTCTATTCATATATATGCCTATGGCAGAAACCACTGATCTGTACAAAATGGATTGGTGTAGAAATAAACCACTGATCTGTACAAAACAAACGTGTCACAAGACTGCTCATTTATGGAGCAGTTTTATGAAGAAAAATTCTTGGAAATGTTTTTTTGTTGTTTGTTACCTCAGAATTTCTGATTACTGTTAAAAAAGTTTAAAACACTTGTAATTAAAATAGCTAAATAAATCAATAAATGGTTCTTTAGAAACCTTTCATCTGTAAATTAAAACCACCTGTTTTTTCAGATTAGATAATTTCTTGTTTAACATAAGGAACCTCAGACATTTATTTTTAGACAAAATAACATGGAAATTTGTACATTTTTTTTTAAGTCTGGTAGATTATTTATATCTCATTTCAACCAGAAAAACAGACACTGTAAATAAATACAAATGTTTATTATAAATGCAACAGGAAATAATTTAACAATGACTGCAGTGATTGTAAAGTAGGATTTCTGTGACATAAACCTCTTGATGAATTTTTTTAATGCTCATTTCAACTTGTAATTTTGACAAAATATGTAATTGCCTTTAGTGTTGTTATCAGGACAGAGGTATTTCTAAAAATATGAATTTGAGCACAATAAGTGGAGAGCTTCTACTTGAGCAAATGTCTTTTGACTTTGATTTGTGGACATTTTTAATGATCCGTTCATTTATTGTTAAAATATAAAATGAAACAGCTTTTTAAAAAATAATAGAGTTTTGCCGGTAATCTACAGATGTCTCTTGAGCTTGAGTCCCGTTGGCTGTTGGATAGTGTAGTTTTAAAATGACTGGAATTGGTAAGTCGCATACTCTCAGTAGTTGCATGGTTGTCTTAGTTAGTTAGTTGGTTGTCTTCATACTGTACTTTTGTGCCACTGATTTGGCCTACAATGTTTTTGTCATGGGTTGAAAAGGTTTCTGCAAAGTCAAGCATCTACCATATTTTCATTGTTGTATGTGAATTTTCTGGGAGCTAGCTTCTGTCCCAGTTTCTGTCCTTCAGCCTAGCTGCTGTCCATCTAATGGAACTTAACATATACTAATACTAGCTTGTTTATACTGGGTAGGTTTCCTTATGGACCACAAAGTCTACAGGTTCCAGTCCCCCGTCTGGACCTGATGATGGACTGTCAACTTTAACAGAGATTGTGGTAGGAGGCGTGAGGCTCTGCAGCCAGTGCATGCTCATGTAGACCGGTGTGTTCTGTTTTGTTTTTGTTTATGCGTCTAAACTGTCCACAAACAATGTGGGGCCATGCGGATTATATGAAGGGTGAATCTTGCAGCTGCTGAATTTGACAGTACAGGCTCATATCCAATACTAAATAGAGGGAGGAAAAGTGAACTCTTGCAATATACTTAGTTGGGAGGCAATAATCTGCTCCTTATTATTGTTAAGAGAACTTTTCTTTCTTAATAAGAAGGAGTCACAGTCACTTTTTTTTTTTGAGTGACTGTGACTTAAAGTTGTCTTATTTACTGTTAAACAATACACAGTAGCTTGCATATGATACTTTTGGCTGGATTTAAACATTGTTTATTCCTGGTTTATGACCTGATTAAATTTCTTTATTAAATTAGGTTTTCAGATGCCAAAAAATAAATGTATTTGATCTTTGTATTTTTTAATCACTCTTTTAGATTTACTGTTGTATACTGTATTTTGCAATTGGTGCAAATTACTTACTTACATTCTAACACATTTCTCACATTTATAGTGGCAAATATAGAATATAAATGATCAGATGGAAAGTATAGATCTATTTGTTGTTATGGTGTTAAAAATGTTAATAACCGGGGCGCAATGCATGAGGTTGATGACGGACAAAAAACACAGTCTACCCACTTCAAAAATGTAGACTACACCACTGATATATATATATATATATATATATATATATATATATATATATATATATATATATATATATATATATATATATATATATATATATATATATATATATATATATATATATATATATATATATATATATATAAAAGAGGTCTATTAGAAAAGTATCCGACCTTATTATTTTTTTCAAAACCCGTATGGATTTGAATCACGTGTGATTACATCAGACATGCTTGAACCCTCGTGGGCATGCAAGAGTTTTTTCACGCTTGTCGGTTACGTCATTCGCCTGTGGGCAGTCTTTGAGTGAGGAGTGGCCCACCCTCTCGTCGATTTTTTCATTGTTTAGGAATGGCTCAGAGACTGCTGCTTTGTTTGATAAAAAATTTTTCAAAGCTATAAGGCACAACTGAGTGGACACCATTCGATAAATTCAGCTGGTTTTCGGTAAAAATTTTAACGGCTGATGAGAGATTTTGGTCTGGTAATGTCGCTGTAAGGACGGCCCACGGTGCCTGACGGCGATCTGCGCTTCGAGGCGGCAGCGTCTCGCCGTTTCAAGTTGAAAACTTCCACATTTCAGGCTCCATTGACCCAGGAAGTCGTCAGAGAACAGAGAACTTTCCGAAGAAGTCGGCATGAGGAGTTTATTCGGACATTCCATTGTTAACGGACATTTTGTAATGAAAGAACGTGCGGGCAGAGTCGCATGTCGGGCCGGACCCGACCGCGGGGGGTCGCGACAGGAAAAACACCTCCGTTGGAATCCTTAACGGGCAAGTTGGAACATGCCCAATCTGTTAAACAATTTCTCAGTTACTCACTTGTTGAAAGCCATCAAAAGCCGCCTGAATTTTACAAATGGTTTTCAACATGGAGGTGTTTTTCCTGTCGCGGCGCACACAGATTCGCCGAGTCGTCACGGAAACGACTCGGCGAATTTGCGCACACCTCTTTCATTAAAAAATGTCCTTAAACAGTGGAATGTCCGCATAAAGTCCTCATGCCGGCCTCTTCTGAATCTTCTCTGTTCTCTCACGACGTCCTGGGTGAATTAAGCTTTAAATTAGGATGTTTTCAGGTCGAAACAGGCCAACGACGGCGCCTGGAAGCGCTGCAGGATATCCAGCTCTGTGGGAAGTCCTTACACCGACAGAAACACCCCATAATCTCTCATCAGCCGTTAAACTTTTCACCTGAAACCAGCTTAATTTCTCGAATAGTGTCCACTCGGATATTCCTCACAGGTCCAGAAAAAATTTTGATAAAGCAACGCGCGCCGTCTCGAGCAGCGTGTGAAACAAAGGAATTCAGCCGAGAGGGCGGGACCACATCTCACTCAAGGCCTGCCCACAGGGAAATGACGTCACCGACGCGTGAAAAAACTCACGCATGCGCACGAGGGTTCAAGCATGATTGGTGTAATCGCACGTCATTCAAATCCATATACTTAAAAAATAAATAAATAAAAGGGTCGGTTTATTGTCTAATAGACCTCGTATATATATATATA
Source organism: Thalassophryne amazonica (assembly GCF_902500255.1). Taxonomy (NCBI): domain Eukaryota; kingdom Metazoa; phylum Chordata; class Actinopteri; order Batrachoidiformes; family Batrachoididae; genus Thalassophryne; species Thalassophryne amazonica. The sequence goes on from NC_047105.1 coordinate 80,728,469, forward strand.
TATATATATATATATATATATATATATATATATATATATATATACGCAATGCAAGAAATTCTAGCCTGTGAGCTGGGTAGTTCATCTGGGATTTTGACAGTGTTTTGCTAGTGAAAGCGACTGGCCTTGCAATTTTCTCACCATCTTGAAGCTGGGAAAGAACAGCTCCAATTCCATCAAATGAGGCGTGAATGAAAGGCTTTCCAAAGTCAGGATGGGCTAGGGTCACACTATGTGACAAATCGTATTTCAGGGTGTCAAATGCTTCCTTACACTCGGATGTCCAATCATCTGCCGAGAGTACCACCTGACCAGAGCACTTCTCATGTATCCTCTTGCGTCTGGTTTTTCCCCCAGTTTTTTGTTCTGAGAGGAGCTTGAAAAGGGGTCTCGCCTTAGTGGAGCAATCCTCAATGAAATGCTGATAATACAACACCATCCCCAAGAATGACCGAATCTTTTTTTTGCGAAGGAGTAACACCGTCACTGTCCATCAAATCAGACACCTGTACATGATTAATGGCATCAACCTTTCCAGGGTCTGTCTGCACCCCTGACTCAGAGATGACATGTCCGAGAAACCTAACAGATCTCTGCAGGAAGTGGCACTTTTTTGGTGCCAGTTTGAGGTTATGGCTCTTCAGGCGAGAGAATACCATCTCCAAGTGCTCAAGTGCAATCTGCTCATTAGGCCCAAAGACCAAAAGATCGTCCAAGTAGCACAAAAGGCTGGTGAAATTCTCATCTCCAAAGATTGACAGCATCATCCGCATGAACGTAGCTGGGCTGTTGGACAGACCCCGAGGCATCCGGTTGTATTCATGCAGGCCAAAAGGGGATGAGAAGGCAGTGTACTTCTTGTGGTCCTCATGCAAGGGCACGTTGTAGAAGCCAGAGGTGAGATCCATGGTGGAAAAGAAGACATTTCCTCCCAGTGCAGCGAGAGCGTCAGCCTGATGAGGCAGTGGGTGTGCATCCTTCACTGTCCTAGCATTGAGCCATCTGAAATCCGTGCAAATGCGCAGATCTCCATTTTTTTTCCAAACGAGGACGAGGGGCGATGCATACTCGCTGGAGGACTTACGAATGATGCCTTTCTCTTCCATTTCACTGAGGGCTGTTCTCAGCTTTTCATAGTGGCTTGGTGGCACTCTGCGGTAGGGCAAACGAAATGGCTTCTCATCCACTAGATGTATCTTGTGCACAAAGTCAGTTGCCTCCCCACAGTCCATTTTGTGTTGTGAGAAGATTGACTTATGCCTCTCAATGATCTGGAGAAGCCTGTCTCTCCACAGGTCAGAGACTGCACATGAATCCAAGTCCAAATCAGACAGACCAAGCTCGTCTAATGCTCTCCTAACATACTCCTTGGAACTTGGCTTCGTAGCATCAGCCAGGGATTGAGAGTGCACTCGGATGTGGTCAGGTTGGGACAAATCCTCAGTTGCAACACAGGGAAACACATCCGCGAGTTTTGTGTTCCTCTTCAGCACTATGGGCTCATTGGTAGGATTGATGATTTTCATGAGCAGACATCTGTCACCCCACATAGGTGTAAACAATCCTGCCAATCAAGACATTTCTGGGTCCGCATCTTGCACGGGTTGGTTCAACAATCACTGTACTACCAACCGACACAGGTGCAGAAGCAGGAAGCTTGCCCCACACGAGGTGTTCACTTTGTGGCTGTAGTGTCACACACCGCTGCAATTTCAGTGTGCCAACCTTGTCAGGCACCGTGTCACCTCTCCACCTCTCTGTGTTGGAAAGAAGAGAAAAGAAGTGGTGGCAGTCATCATCAGTTACACTACTGGGCTCAGACATGAGGCGCCAATAGCCGTCAGTCTTTCTTAACAGTCGGATAATCGTCTTTATGGCATTGCTGCCCAAGATCATGTCATCAGTCTGTCCAGGTACCACGAACATGGGGATAATCATTTTGCAATCATACACCTCTACTCCGACATCGCCCACAGCTGAAGGCGTGACTTGATGACCCCCACATCCAATAATGATAACATCATCCGCAGAGTAACGTTTCATATCTGGATTATGACGCAGGAGGCGCTGTACAGCAGATTCACTCAATGCGCACCCTGTCGATCCACTGTCCATCATTGCCTTCAGAGAGACACCTGCTGCAGTGACGGTGGTGTAGAACAAGCTGTCTGACTTCTGAATTCTGTGTGTGCCTTGAAATATGACAGTTTTGATGAGGGCACACTGGAACAGACCGACTCAAAGACTGACTCAAAGTCTTCAATATTAACTGAGGGAGGAACACCAGTAGGATCCGCACCGTCCTCCCCTTGATGCAGATCCTCTAGTTTCCCAACTGTGCAGATGCCATCTGCCCGGAGCAGCTGCGTCTGGAGTGACCGGCTGAGAAACATTTAAAGCAGAGGTTCTTGTCACAGCAATGAGTGAGTGCAGAATGGTTTGCATCGCCACAGACAGCACACGGTAGTTCATTCAGACCCTCAATCCTGGGGGCTCTCACTCTAGGCTGCCTGGTGGTATTAGCTTGGGTTGGAGTAGTTCCCCCCAGCAGAACTTTCTCCAGCATACTGATGACACGTTCAAGAGCCGCCAGGTCTGATGACTTGGGTGTGTGAGGGTCTGTTAAGTCAGGCGGAGGTACCGCAGTGTGAAGCACCTCAACATTGTTCACATACACATTCTCACTGGGCTTCCTACTCACAGCAGCAGTAGCACCTCTCAAACCTCTCTCAGCATGGTACTCTACTCCTCCAACACATCCTGAACCTCCGCCGCAGTCCACTTATCAATTGTCTTCGACCTGAAAGTCATAGCAAGCTCTTTGCAAGGACAATTCTTTATAAACATATGCGTAACTTCCAGACTGGGGCAATGTAGTTCCTTGCCCTGTTCTTTGAGGTGGTCAGCAGCGACATCTGCAGCTTGGTTGAGCCTCAGCCAGTAGTCATACGCATCCTCGTTACTCTTTGGGAGTGTAGTGTAAAAGTCTGCTAGGGGAACTGGGGACAGCAGCAAAATGTTTCCGGAGGAGGGCATAAATGGCATCTGGGTTTAGAGTCACGTCGATGCCGCTGTTCCTTATTCCAAACTTCACAACATCTTTAGCTCGACCTCTGAGGTGAATGAGTATCTCCTCAGCCTGCTGCTCTGGCTTGACATTTGTCCTCTGTATGTAACCCTTCATCAGGTCTTCCCACTCGTGCACATCCACAGAGTCAGAGTTATCTCCTGTGAAGGTTGGAGGCTCTTTCACCTTCCTAGGAGGCAGTAGTTGAACTTGTGACAAATTCTGACTATGTGTATACAAGTTAGTGGGGGCATCGTGTACATTTGGGGGGCTTGGTGTAGGTGTACTATGCATCGGGCTGAGGCGTGCAACTACGCTATCCGCTAGCTGTTGTCCAACATGCCTGATAATGTCGCTCAATTGACTGACTACATCAGAAGGTGAAGCAGGGTTTTGCGTGAATGTAGCAGTAACCGGTGTGCTCTGAGTAGGCTCAGCATGACAGCTCCGAGAAGGAACTCCATCCCCACTGACTGAAGAGGTCCCAGACAGCACATGCTCACCCCCCATCACATGAACAACACCCCCCTGTACATGTATGTAGCTCATATTCAAATCTCCACTCAAAAAGGATCTCATAAAACACAATAAAAACTGAAAAGAATATAATAAGACAAAAGAACTGGTGGAGCAACAACCAGATATGCTATAGACTGGCAGATACTCTGTCCACCTGGAAGTGCAAGGTGGAAGCTCTCCAGCAAGGTAATCCCGGTCCAGGGTGAAGAACCAGCAACAGATCAACAGGTCACGGCACCAATGTGACGGGTCGCAGGCTACCACACTGCTGTTGCTTCCAGAGACGACGACCAGGTGGATTATGCGGGGTACTTTATTACAACACCTCTTTTTTTCTGCAACACAGCATATAGCACCGCAGTGGTGTGGGAAAGATTGCGTCAGTGTCGGGACAATCTGAATACACCACAGTGAAGTCCTCTTTTTTCTGTGCTTGACAGTAATTAAGTCAATCGTTGCAATTAAATACAGAAATCTATTCATATAAAATAAAACAAAAGAAAAATACATTCTAATGTGATCGTATAGTGTATTATTTTGTTGTTCTAACATCATAAATTAACAATCCCTACATAATCATTATATGACATGAAGCATCTTTGAAGAACACAATAAACATCTACTATGAGATATCTTACCAGTGACTCATTAACATTAAATACAGAACTACATGAACAAATGCGAGCCCTTTAATTGAACAAATAAAAGGTGCTCACACAGGCTGATAAACAAAATAAAACATCAGGAAAAGTTACATTTACAGGAAAAATACACAAGAAAATATTACCTGCAACACAGCATATAGCACCACAGTGGTGTGGGAAAGATTGCGTCAGTATCGGGACAATCTGAACACACCTGCCACGAGGGAAAACATGTAAGCTAGTTTAGCATCATTAATAAGTCTCTAAACATCTTTTTTTTTGGTCCAATAACTCACAGAAAGTGGTCAAAGCAGTTAGCTTAAGTCACACTGAGTACATGCCGCAGCAAAATGTTAAATATAACTATCTGAAATGTAAAGAAAATAATTAATTATCCCGGACCGTAGAAAAGGACGTCTTACCACAGTGAAGTCCTCTTTTTCTGTGCTTTACCCAAGTCCACCACTGCGCCACTAGATGGCGATGTTGCACCTTTTTGCCATAATTTAACAGGCACAATTCAACCCCGTTATATATATATATATATATATATATATATATATATATATATATATATATATATATATATATATATATATATATATATATATATATATATATATATATATATATATATATATATATATATATATATACGAGGGCTGTCAATAAAGTATAGGTCCTTTTTTATTTTTTCAAAAACTACATGGATTTCATTCATATGTTTTTACGTCAGACATGCTTGAACCCTCGTGCGCATGCGTGAGTTTTTCCACGCCTGTCGGTGACGTCATTCGCCTGTGAGCACTCCTTGTGGGAGGAGTCGTCCAGCCCCTCGTCGGAATTCCTTTGTCTGAGAAGTTGCTGAGAGACTGGTGCTTTGTTTGATCAAAATTTTTTCTAAACCTGTGAGACACATCGAAGTGGACACGGTTTGAAAAATTAAGCTGGTTTTCAGTGAAAATTTTAATGGCTGATGAGAGATTTTGAGGTGATACTGTCGCTTTAAGGACTTCCCACGGAGCGAGACGTCACGCAGCGGTCCCAGGCGCCGTCGTCAGCCTGTTTCAAGCTGAAAACCTCCACATTTCAGGCTCTATTGATCCAGGACGTCGTGAGAGAACAGAGAAGTTTCAGAAGAAGTCTGTTTCAGCATTTTATCCGGATATTCCACTGTTAAAGAAGATTTTTTTAATGAAAGACGTGCGGACGGATTGCAGCGTCGGCTTGCAGCCGCTGCGACGCTCCGCCACAGGAAAAACACCTCCGTTGGAAGCCTTAAGGACAAGTTGGAACATGCCCAACTGTTAAACAATTTCTCAGATACTCACTCCACTGAAAGCCATCAAAAGCTGCCTGGATTTTACAAATGGTTATCAACACGGAGGTGTTTTTCCTGTGCCGCTGCACCGCGCCGGCTGCGTCCCGACGCACGGACACGTCCGCACGTCTTTCATTAAAAAATCTCCTTTAACAGTGGATTATCCGGATAAAATGCTGAAACCGACTTCTTCTGAAACTTCTCTGTTCTCTCACGACGTCCTTTCAGCTTGAAACAGGCTGACGACGGCGCCTGGGACCGCTGCGCGACGTCTCACACTGTGGGAAGTCCTTAAAGCGACAGTATCACCTCAAAATCTCTCATCAGCCGTTAAAATTTTCACCGAAAACCAGCTTAATTTTTTGAACCGTGTCCACTTCGATGTGCGTCACAGGTTTAGAAAAAATTTTGATCAAACAAAGCGCCAGTCTCTCAGCAACTTCTCAGACAAAGGAATTCCGACGAGGGGCTGGACGACTCCTCCCACAAGGAGTGCTCACAGGCGAATGATGTCACCGACAGGCGTGGAAAAACTCACGCATGCGCACAAGGGTTCAAGCATGTCTGACGTAAAAACATATGAATGAAATCCATATAGTTTTTGAAAAAAATAAAAAAGACCTATACTTTAATGACAGACCTCGTATATATATATATATATATATATATATATATATATATATATATATATATATATATATATATATATATATATATATATATATATATATATATATATATGGCACATTTTTTTGCAGAAATTTCTAAAGCTGCTTTCGATATCAAAAACCAACTCCTCAAAGGCTAATGGGTATGTGTTGTTGCTAATGTCTGATGACGTTTTAAAATACAGTGGAAAAAAAAAATCCACTCTGCAGCACTCACTTTCTGATTGTGCATGTGTACATGATAAATGTGCAAGTTTCTTTTTTCTTTTTTAATTGTCTGCACTTCAGTCTCTTTCCTTCTCTCTTTTTCTGCAAGCACAGAGCAAAAAAGCAATTTTTTTTTCATCCTTTAATCCCAAACGGCTTAAGGAAGCGAAGGGGAAAAATCCCTTTACAATGCCTGGGCTCAGCGGTAACCACTTGCGATCACACATTGTGGTTGGAGGCAGAAGAGCATTTTCCTCCAGACGCCCAGAACCTTCTCTCGCCTGCACACGATGCACACAAGACAAATATCTGACTTGTTTTGTCAAAGCGGCGTGTTTGCACTGCATGTGAAGCTGAATGCAGTTTGTGGGATTTTAAAGTGGGGCTGGTGTTAGCATTGCGTCGTGCACGCAGCTATTTGTTTGTGTTTGTGAGGACAGAATAGACAACAAAAGTAAAATAAGCTGCCAGAGGGAATGTATTATTGCAGGAGAAAAGTGAGAGTTTTTTTGTGCCTAGAGAGTGATGTGTTGTGTGCCTTTTCATTTATAGCAGCTGTGCTTTCTATCCTGTATTAATTATGTCATCAGAGATTTTGAAGTATTGATTTTATCCATTCTCATCCCCCACTATTGAAGCAGTTTATGTGCAGTGGGTGTCCAAAAGGCAGAGGGATGAAAGGATGTACTTTTAAGTGAGTTGTCCTGTTGAGCTTTTTGCTATGATTGAAAGAGACAGTGAGCTCTAACATCTGTCGGTGGATTTGTGCTGAGCTCCTCTGTTGGTGCACTGCTGTGCAAGAAGAAAAAAATAAACAAGCTGACCCGTGTTTCCTCTGCTGGGGAGGGAAAAAAGCAGCGGCGTGCATCTTTCCTTCAGTAAAAAAAAACATGCATATCCAAATACATAGCCAACAAAACGATTCAGGAACGATCATTTTTCTTATGGAACAATAAGAAAATGGTAAATGGACTGCATTTATATAGCGCTTTTCCATCTGTATCAGATGCTCAAAGCGCTTTACAATTATGCCTCACATTCACCTCGATGTCAGGGTGCTGCCATACAAGGCACTCACTACACACCGGGAGCAATAGGGGATTAAAGGCCTTGCCCAAGGGCCCTTAGTGATTTTCCAGTCAGGCGGGGATTTGAACCCATGATCTTCTGACTCAAGCCCAACGCCTTAACCACTAGACCATCACCTCCCCCTTAGACAAACAATGTACATTTTTTAAAATTTGTGTTTAATGTCTTTAATTAATTAGAATAAGCCCAAAGTGGAAAACCACACACTCATCCCAGCAGTCATGGAGCATGAGGCGGGGTACACCCTGGACAGGATGCAGGGCCACATACAGACAAACAAACACATTCACACCCGCACACCAGTGGTGGGCACAGTTCAGCTAATCCGATAACCGATAATTATCGAAGCTAATGTTTTTGCTAGCAGATTAGCTTTTCAGATAAGTTTTAAAACCATCATTGGATCAATTATCTTACGATGAATTTAGTTCCGATAACTTTCAGTCCAGTAACATTTTTTTTCCTGGTAAAGTGAGCAAAGTTTAACAGTCAAAAACGCTGTAAACCCTAAAATCAAACGTTTTATTCCATCTGTTGTGTGTTTGTAACAGACTGGCTGCCTGTCACTTGCTGATGATGTCATCATTAAGCACAAAACATGATTGGCCGCTCGAAGCAGGGAGCACTGTGGGTAGTGTAGAAGTTAACTTTGGACATTACAGTGAGTGAGTCCGCTTGACACAAAAACAAAACGGACTAATTTTAACATTATTTTATTTTATTTCTTTGTGCCTGGAATTTAATTGCCAAGACTCGGTGGGGGAGAGGAGCTCTCACGGCACAGCTGTGTGTACAGAGGGACTTTTCTTCACGTTTAGACACTGTTTTGGATTTACAAAATGACACTTTATGTGGATTATTTATTCAGCTGAACCCCACTGAAACTACCAGGTAAGAATTTATATTTCTTACATGTCTTTTACTCTGCCAATCAATGCATTAATGGACATATTTATTTAAAACATTGTTTTTTTAAAACATTTAAAAACATTGTTTTTATTTATATAAAACAATGTCGGACTCTGTAGTTTTCTCTGGGCCCCTCCCCAATCGGACCGGGAGTGACATGTTTAGCCGCATGTTCTCCCTGAATTGCTGGCTGTCTGAGTGGTGTCCAAAAAATGAGGTGGGCTTCATAGATAATTGGCAAAGCTTCTGGGGAAAACCTGGTCTTGTTAGGAGAGACGGCATCCATCCCACTTTGGATGGAGCAGCTCTCATTTCTAGAAATCTGGCCAATTTTCTTAAATCCTCCAAACCGTGACTATCCAGGGTTGGGACCAGGAAGCAGAGTTGTAGTCTTACACACCTCTCTGCAGCTTCTCTCCCCCTGCCATCCCCTCATTACCCCATCCCCGTAGAGACGGTGCCTGCTCCCAGACCACCAATAACCAGCAAAAATCTATTTAAGCATAAAAATTCAAAAAGAAAAAATAATATAGCACCTTCAACTCCACCACAGACTAAAACAGTTAAATGTGGTCTATTAAACATTAGATCTCTCTCTTCTAAGTCCCTGTTAGTAAATTATATAATAATTGATCAACATATTGATTTATTCTGCCTTACAGAAACCTGGTTACAGCAGGATGAATATGTTAGTTTAAATGAGTCAACACCCCCGAGTCACACTAACTGTCAGAACGCTCGTAGCACAGGCCGAGGCGGAGGATTAGCAGCAATCTTCCACTCCAGCTTATTAATTAATCAAAAACCCAGACAGAGCTTTAATTCATTTGAAAGCTTGACTCTTAGTGTTGTCCATCCAAATTGGAAGTCCCAAAAAACAGTTTTATTTGTTGTTATCTATCGTCCACCTGGTCGTTACTGTGAGTTTCTCTGTGAATTTTCAGAACTTTTGTCTGACTTAGTGCTTAGCTCAGATAAGATAATTATAGTGGGCAATTTTAACATCCACACAGATGCTGAGAATGACAGCCTCAACACTGCATTTAATCTATTGTTAGACTCGATTGGCTTTGTTCAAAATGTAAATGAGTCCACCCACCACTTTAATCATATCTTAGATCTTGTTCTGACTTATGGTATGGAAAATGAAGACTTAACAGTATTCCCTGAAAACTCCCTTCTGTCTGATCATTTCTTAATAACATTTACATTTACTCTGATGGACTACCCAGCAGTGGGGAATAAGTTTCATTACACTAGAAGTCTTTCAGAAAGCGCTGTAACTAGGTTTAAGGATATGATTCCTTCTTTATGTTCTCCATGTTGTGAAAGTGACGTGACACGGACCCACAACAGGGGGCGTTAATGAACGGACAATGGATAAGCCAAAAAGTAACAATTTACTGTTGTGAATCACACAACGATGTACAGACAATAACAATATAGTGACTGTCAATCATACACCAGGTGACGTGTGGGCAGGCTCGACGATAGAAGATGCCTGGCGAGAGAGAAGCCGGATCCACACAGCTTCCACCACCAACGGAGCTGAAGAACACCGGAGCCGCCAAGCCCTGCGCCCCAGGTGGCCGCTGTCTTCAGCAGTCAGACCCGGTACTGCTGGCAGAGAACAAAGACAGTCCAGATGAGTGTGAGGACGCACACTCAGTAATCCCACAGTCTGTATGCAGTAAGGAGGGAGCACCTCCACCTCCAATCACACACTCGTGCAGCTCCTGATTAACCACTTATCTGGTTTGGGGTGTGAGGTGAAGCCGTCGCTGTCACACCAAACGCCAATCCCACAGATAAGGTAAACACCAGGAAAACGGCTGCAAAAGAAGTTCAGATTATTATTCGACGTTCGAGTCAGCAGAGAAAATTACCTGATTGGTAGTTGATTTCTCGGCGGGGAGGTGGAGTTGCAGTCCGGTCTTTATGGTGGTGGTGATGAGTAGTGGATGAGTGACAGCTGGTACGGATGATGAGTGACAGCTGTCACTCCTGGTCGCTCCGACGCCCTCTCGTGCTTGAAGCCCGCACTTCAAGCAGGGCGCCATCTTGTGGTGGTGGGCCAGCAGTACCTCCTCTTCAGCGGCCCACACAACACTCCAATGCCATATACCAACATAGGGCAGAGTAGCTACCTAAACTCTGTGAGTGAGATAGATTATCTCGTCAATAGTTTTATATCCTCTTTGAGGACAACTTTGGATGCTGTAGCTCCTCTGAAAAAGAGAACCTTAAATCAGAAGTGCCTGACTCCGTGGTATAACTCACAAACTCGCAGCTTAAAGCAGATAACCCGTAAGTTGGAGAGGAAATGGCGTCTCACTAATTTAGAAGATCTTCACTTAGCCTGGAAAAAGAGTCTGTTGCTCTATAAAAAAGCCCTCCGTAAAGCTAGGACATCTTACTACTCATCACTAATTGAAGAAAATAAGAACAACCCCAGGTTACTTTTCAGCACTGTAGCCAGGCTGACAAAGAGTCAGAGCGCTATTGAGCCGAGTATTCCTTTAACTTTAACTAGTAATGACTTCATGACTTTCTTTGCTAATAAAATTTTAAGTATTAGAGAAAAAATTACTCATAACCATCCCAAAGACATATCGTTCTCTTTGGCTGCTTTCAGTGATGCCGGTATTTGGTTAGACTCTTTCTCTCCGATTGTTCTGTCTGAGTTATTTTCATTAGTTACTTCCTCCAAACCATCAACATGTCTATTAGACCCCATTCCTACCAGGCTGCTCAAGGAAGCCCTACCATTAATTAATGCTTCGATCTTAAATATGATCAATCTATCTTTATTAGTTGGCTATGTACCACAGGCTTTTAAGGTGGCAGTAATTAAACCATTACTTAAAAAGCCATCACTTGACCCAGCTATCTTAGCTAATTATAGGCCAATCTCCAACCTTCCTTTTCTCTCAAAAAGTCTTGAAAGGGTAGTTGTAAAACAGCTAACTGATCATCTGCAGAGGAATGGTCTATTTGAAGAGTTTCAGTCAGGGTTTAGAATTCATCATAGTACAGAAACAGCATTAGTGAAGGTTACAAATGATCTTCTTATGGCCTCAGACAGTGGACTCATCTCTGTACTTGTTCTGTTAGACCTTAGTGCTGCTTTTGATACTGTTGACCATAAAATTTTATTGCAGAGATTAGAGCATGCTATAGGTATTAAAGGCACTGCGCTGCAGTGGTTTGAATCATATTTATCTAATAGATTACAATTTGTTCATGTAAATTGGGAATCTTCTTCACAGACTAAGGTTAATTATGGAGTTCCACAAGGTTCTGTGCTAGGACCAATTTTATTCACTTTATACATGCTTTCTTTAGGCAGTATTATTAGACAGCATTGCTTAAATTTTCACTGTTACGCAGATGATACCCAGCTTTATCTATCCATGAAGCCAGAGGACACACACCAATTAGCTAAACTGCAGGATTGTCTTACAGACATAAAGACATGGATGACCTCTAATTTCCTGCTTTTAAACTCAGATAAAACTGAAGTTATTGTACTTGGCCCCACAAATCTTAGAAACATGGTGTCTAACCAGATCCCTACTCTGGATGGCATTACCCTGACCTCTAGTAATACTGTGAGAAATCTTGGAGTCATTTTTGATCAGGATATGTCATTCAGTGCGCATATTAAACAAATATGTAGGACTGCTTTTTTGCATTTGCGCAATATCTCTAAAATTAGAAAGGTCTTGTCTCAGAGTGATGCTGAAAAACTAATTCATGCATTTATTTCCTCTAGGCTGGACTATCCTAAAAGTTCCCTGAAAAGCCTTCAGTTAATTCAAAATGCTGCAGCTAGAGTACTGACAGGGACTAGAAGGAGAGAGCATATTTCACCCATATTGGCCTCTCTTCATTGGCTTCCTGTTAATTCTAGAATAGAATTTAAAATTCTTCTTCTTACTTATAAGGTTTTGAATAATCAGGTCCCATCTTATCTTAGGGACCTCGTAGTACCATATCACCCCAATAGAGCGCTTCGCTCTCAGACTGCAGGCTTACTTGTAGTTCCTAGGGTTTGTAAGAGTAGAATGGGAGGCAGAGCCTTCAGCTTTCAGGCTCCTCTCCTGTGGAACCAGCTCCCAATTTGGATCAGGGAGACAGACACCCTCTCTACTTTTAAGATTAGACTTAAAACTTTCCTTTTTGCTAAAGCTTATAGTTAGGGTTGGATCAGGTGACCCTGAACCATCCCTTACTTATGCTGCTATAGACTTAGACTGCTGGGGGGTTCCCATGATGCACTGAGTGTTTCTTTCTCTTTTTGCTCTGTATGCACCACTCTGCATTTAATCATTAGTGATTGATCTCTGCTCCCCTCCACAGCATGTCTTTTTCCTGATTCTCTCCCTCAGCCCCAACCAGTCCCAGCAGAAGACTGCCCCTCCCTGAGCCTGGTTCTGCTGGAGGTTTCTTCCTGTTAAAAGGGAGTTTTTCCTTCCCACTGTCGCCAAGTGCTTGCTCACAGGGGGTCGTTTGGACCGTTGGGGTTTTTCCGTAATTATTGTATGGCTTTGCCTTGCAATATAAAGCGCCTTGGGGCAACTGTTTGTTGTGATTTGGCGCTATATAAATAAAATTGATTTGATTTTGATTTGATATTTCAGTTGTTTAAGCCGCAGGGTTCAAAGCCTGAGAAAAAAGCAGCAGCTTTTTAGTTTGTAAATGACGGTGTATGTATTACCGAAATAAACTGTGACTTCTAATACTGTTTTTTACTGCTTTTGAAAGATGATGACAGTGTTTGGGGTTTATTTTTTTATTCATTAATTGTTTGTGCGTTCTTATGTGTTTGTGATCCTTGAACTTACCCAGAAGCAAAAAGTGAAAGTGGCTTATCAGAAACCGACAGTGTAATCTGATGTGGCCGCATCTGAATCAATACTAAAAGTTATCGGTTATCTGTAATAACGTTAATTTTTTAGCAGTTTATCAGTTTAGCGTCATAAAAGATAACTTTTCAGTTATCGGATTAATGGTTATCGAAGCTAACTTTTTAGTTTGCTGTGCCCACCACTGCCGCAGACACCTACGAGAATTTAAAGTTTCCAATCCACCTAACCTGCATGTCTTTGGATGTGGGAGGAAGCTGGAGCACCCAGAGGTAACCCACACAAACAAGGGGCGAACATGCAGACTCCACACAGAAAGGTCACAGGTGGGAATCGAACCCATGACCTTCTCGCTGTAAGGCAACAGTGCTAATTACTAAGTCACCGTGCTACCTTAAAAAACATTTCATGAAAAAGTTGCTGCATTATTTGGAATGCAAACAGATTGCTGGAAGGAGACTACACTGTAAAAAAAAAAGTATGTGAACTTAATGGAGAAATCCTGTGAAATCACAGCATAAAAAAGTGTAAAAAGAAAATCGATAGAATCGTGTTGAATTTACAGCAATAATGTGTAAAATGTCGAAAGAAACCAAACTGTGAATTTAACAGTACAAATGTGTTAAAACAGTCATAAACCTTTGTAAAATTTACAAATGAATGTAGTTTAAACACAGAAAATACCAAAAAGTGTACAATACAGTTAGAGTTTCACAAATACAGTAAAATACTGATAATTAAAGGTTTGAAAAAAAGAGGTGATGTGTCTGTTTAAACTACATTTTGAGGATATTTAAACATAATGTGACTGTTTTGCAGAGATTTTATCTTCTAAATAGACAATAAACAGGTTTACACTGTAAAATTTACATATTTTATGTAAATCCATTTACATATTCACTGTAATTTTTACAGAATTCCCCTGGCAACCACAGCTGCCAAAATGTTTCCGTAAAACAAGTTTTGTTTTGTTTTTTTTGCAGTGTAGTGAGGGAAGCCACTTAGGGCCCTGTCCCACTGGCGCTTAGGAGGATTTGTGTATGGATTGCGCACAAAATTGGCCCATATTCGCCAAACATCCGCAATATCCGTGTAACACGCCTGTATGAGTTGGCCGTCATCCGGGGCGGACAATCTGTGAATGCATAACAAACACGTCACGTAAACCCAAAGTACTATATGTGCCAGAAAGTGACATACCTGCCAGTCAGTGCCGGTCCGGCTGTGTAGATCCACAAAGACGTAGCTGCTGCAATCGTGTCTCCTCCAGGACTTTTATTTAACACCAGCAAAAGGAAGAGTTGCTATTTAGCCACAACTCACGCTGAAGTCTGTTTTCTGTGACACTCTTAAAAAAAATAAAAAAAAAACACCGTCTCACACCCCGAGCAGCTTCCCCCCTCCCGCTCCCCAAACTCATGAACAGTTAACCCTCGTATGACAAAATGAACATTAACTCTGTGATCAACTTGTCCAAGTCCAGCAAATGCTCCAGAGGCTGTATTGTTGGTGTGAATAGTGATGCCGAAAGGCCCGAGTGAGCTTCTAATATGACCGCAATGCAGATGCCGTGCACGCGCAACACGTGCGCGATGCATTCATAATACATCCGTAACACTGCCGTGATAATCTCAATGTGTCGGATCAGTTTCCTCACTACATGAGTTATATAACCGTGATTGTTCATCATATATTCGCTATATATTATTAATATATCCATAATTCATACTGGGATATTTGTCATTTTTGGCCATTTTTGTTGCGTACGACAACGAACACCCGTAATTTGTGTACTCAATTCATGTGCTATTGATCCTCTCCCCAGTGGGACAGGGCCCTAAGACATGATTGCTGTTAGAGAAATTGTGCATTGTGTAACTTTTGTCTGTTGCATCATCAGTTATTCCGCTTCATGATGAAGCGGTAAAGAGGAGGATTTTCTCAAGAACTACTTGAGAAATTTCAGCTGTAGTTTGCCAGAAGGCACATGGGAAACCCAATTGTTGTTGTTGCTGTTGTGCTGAAGAAAAATGTTTTCATATGTTTGGAATAATTTGACACCAAAATCAAGATGATATAACCAGCCAAAAATCTACTTGGGGACAACACAGCGGGTCTTGTTACCTCAGACACTGTTTGCAGTTATCAAAAATGCTGATGTGTGTCTCTCGTGACAGCAGCCAGCACATCAGAATCCAAAAGCAGAAAGCTACTTTTAATATCAAATGTGCCAGTAAACGTTTTGGATGCGGGAATGTGTTGCCAATTTCTATTGAAATGTGTGTTCATTTAATCCCACTTATGAAGCCAATAAAACCATCACAGTGGTGATTTAAAAAAAGCATGAGAAGGAACGTGTTGTCATGGCAGTGATGTCATCATTCCCCTAAGGATGCACTTAATGTCAGATGGAGCGAGTGCAGGAACTGATGGGAAGGGATGTGCATGATTGCAAAGCACTTCATACTCTCTATTGTTCATTGGTTGCTCCCTACTTGGCTTACTGTGCTGAAGTTTGGGGCAATAATTATAAAACTACATTGCAACCATTAGTTATTCTTCAAAAAAGAGCATTAAGAACAATTCACAATGTAGGTTATCAAGATCACACCAATTCATTGTTTATTAAATCAAAATATTAAAACATCACAATATGATTACATTTAATACTGTGTAATTAATGTATAAACTGAAAAATAAGCAACTGCCCCTCAGAATTCAAGAATGTTTCAAGGAGAGAGAGGGAAAATATAATTTAAGGGGCTTGTATCATTTATAAAAGGAACTGATGTTTTCTGAATATGTGAAAACTGTCTAAATTCTCTGAATTCTCTGAAAATTCAATTCATGTTTGAAGGACTATATAGCTGTTGGTTAAAGTATGGACAATTAAGTTATTAATTTTCTGTTATTTATTTATTTATTTATTGGATTATGCGATGTGTGCTGTTATTGGTGTGGATATGATGAGGAATTTGAGTTTATTGATTATTTTAAGATGTCTATGTTTGCTGTTCTGCTCACTTTGTTTTGTTTTGTTTTGTTTTAGTTTTGCTGTAATAAGTAAAAGTAGCTAAGGTAAAAGGAGTAGGTGTATATAAGCTTTCCTTCTACCTACACCAGTTTTGTTTTATTTTGTTGCAAAGTTCTTTCCTTGAACCGAATAAACTTGAACTTGAACTTGGATAAATGCATGCAAATGCAGCGGACAGTGAAACAGTGCATGAGAGGGTGTGCCGAGTTTGTGTTAGGCAGTGTGGTGTAAGGTGTGAGAATGTCGCACTGCCCCATCAGTCTTGTCCAGCATCAGGCCCAACTCTAAGAAATGCAAGACCAAGACTGTCTCAAGGTACACCAGGACTTTGACGTGCATCTTTTGTGTGGGAGAGACAGCACGTGAGCCTCTGGGTATTGGTTTGGACCACAGCTAAGCAAATAAAAAATGCCAACTCAGCCACAAGAGATGTTGAACCAGTATGAACGCACAAACAGGACTCACATGCACACTCACAGAATGAGCATGATCCGCCCAGACTCTGCTTCAATGTGATCACACCACAGAATTAGAAACAGCTTCCAACAGGAACAGTGCATGTCACTGGACTTCCACAGCAGCTTGCTTCTCCTCTAGTCTTTCTGACTCTGATTGACAGCTCATCTGCAGAATGGCAGAAAAACTTTTACGAGCACGTGTAAATGGTTTGGAGCTGGAGATCAGCAAATACATAGAACCTTTTCAACACAGTTTGATCTTCTGATCAAACTGGTAATTGCTTGTGAAATAGTAAAATATATAACTACTGGGGGACTCAGCAGAGGGCATACCGCCTGTGGAGGAAAAATTGCTATTTTTTTCATGTCTGCAGGAGCAGAGCATACTGGGCCAGGGTCATCTGTCGCTTGCTTGTCTTTGTTGATCGAACATGTGTGTCTCCAAATTCACAACTAAACATGTGATCATGGCCCAGACAAGCCAAAGGACATGTTTGTATTATGATTTTGTTTTCATTATGGGAGAGGTCCTTAACAGGGCTCTCAGTGTGTGGAAAGCCAGAAGGCTCTACAGGAGTATTTGCGGGACCTGTTGTAATCTCGAACAGGGGCACCTGTTTTCTGCATTGACCATAAATAAATCTCTCTGCATTGTATGTCTGAATCCTGAGTGCTCCTTGCATCGCCTGTCTCATTTTATGCTGACATCATCACAGAAATTCCACAACACCTCCATCGATGCACCAAAGATCAAGCAGCCTCATTAACCCCAACCAATATTCCAACACACTAATTATGGCCACTTTACTTTCATAATTCATTCTTACTGGATTTGTACCGTTATCTAGTGCCGCACAAAACTGAACCTTTATCTATGCATTGTTACCTTAACAAGCCCCGACCCGTGTACATTTATCCCTGATTGCATTAAACACTGATCACTATGGATTGGCACGGAGACACGTCATTTCCGCGAAAAGGCGAAAATTCATACTTCCGCAACTGGCCGAAAACAAGCTGGGGCTGTATTGATTGTCTATTGAAATCAGCTAGTTTTGTTTTGTTTCTAATTTGCTGATAGCGCTCACTGTCTGGAACAATGAGATTTATACACCAAGCTGACCTGAAATGAACCACTGTACATTAAATTGACTTTATTGATGAATCTGACCCCTTTGAAAAGTGACCAAATTACATGTATTTGTATTGCGTTCTGCAGTGTTTTCATTCCAGAGGGCGGTCAGCTAAAGTCCGCAGCAACCCATAGTGTCATGCCTGGCCCCAAGCCAGGCTTTGATCCCTTTTTTGCCCCTTTCTTTGCCTCATCTTTTGTTACCACTTTGATTTATTAGTTGTTTATTTTCATCATGTGTTTATTTTATGTTCTGTTTTTGCTTTGCCACTTTGTTTCTTTGTTACTTTTATACTTTATCCATTGTCCAGTTCCGTTCTTGTTTTGTTCAGCCAGTTTGTGTTTTCATTGTTTATCACTTGTTTATTTTTCTTCTCATTTGTTATATTATCTGTTGTGCTTTAGTGTCAGGTTTTTTTAATCACAGTCTCTGTTTTATTTATAGTTTGTTTAGCCACTTTGTTTTTAGTCAGTTCCAGTTTATTTTTTTCTTGGTGTTTATTTGCTGTCAGTTCTCATGTTCATGCCCGGTTTGTTGTTGTATTATATTCTGCCCTCCATTTCTGTTTTAGTTCCATTCTGTTTTTCCTCATTGCCATTTGTTTGTTTCCACTCCACACCTCTACACCTGCCATCATGTCTTCATCCCTCACTCATATTTGTTTGTGTTCACTGCACCTGCCTCGTATCTTTCACTCACACTCTTGGCACCAGCTCATGTGTCTTTGTCTATTACATCACTCCACTTTGTGCACTCCCCTCCTCACAGTTTTGCCAATGTATAATCTTTGTTCACTAGCCACGCCCCTTTCTAGATCTTTCCTCACGTGCACCTCATTAACACCACCTGGCCCTCATCTCACATCCTGATTAGTCCACCTGCATTTAAACCTCACAGTCCTTCACTTCCTTGCCAGATTGTTGTCTCAGTACACTTTCCAGCGCCTGTTTATCAGTCCTGTTTTTGTCAAGCCATGTATCAGACTACTGCTCTGTGTTACCTCGACCATGCCTCTTGCCTCTTCCTGGATGTCTGTTTGCTTGTGCCATTGAACCCTGCTCATCCATGACTGCGTCTCAGCCTAACTCTTTGCTCCACTGAGTGACCACATGTGTACCATACCTGAGCCTGAATTAAAGACCATGTTTTCTCTTACACCAAAGCCTAGTCTGGGAGTTTGCATTACGGGTCCTACCGCTCCTGGGGCCGGGTCGCCGCCCGCCATGGCACATAGCCTTGATTGGCGACACTATAGCAGTGGGTCATGCCCACTGAAGTCACTGTCTGCTATGTTGTGTATTAGATTAGTGCATGGGTTAAAGTTCTCTGTCACCACGACGGATTTCCGTCATTTGGAAAATTTAACCACACATACGCGCGCACACGTTGTGTCATACGTGTTTTGGGGCCGAAATATGATAGTCTCACTGTCAAAGCAGCATCCCATTCTGCGCTAATCAAAGCAGCAGCAATGTCAGCGTGGACTGCGGAGGAAGGGAGTGTGTGAATTTTCACTCCTCTCCGCTCTGTTTACTGCTTGCAATGAGCCACGGTCCTTCTCCTCCCTGTCCAGGGGGGAGGAGAGAGAGAGATTTTTATCAGTCGGACCTGCGGCCCGGAGGACCGACACCCAGCTGCTAAGACGGTGGCAGCAGCAGAGAACGAGTCACTTGGAAGAAAAGCGCTTAATCAGTGAAGTTCCACAAAAACCACACATGAAGGATATATATTTTTTCTTTCCTTTTTTACACGAGGGGCCGTAACTTCAGCTTGTCGGTGAGCCCACGTGACACCGGCAACACCACGCGCATTTGAAGGAAGGAGTCACGTTTCACATAACGGAGGACATTATCTTTAACTTCAGATGATGAAGTGTCAGATAATGATCCAGTCCGGGTCTGAGGGTTGGCTGCCCCTCGGAAAAGCCACGTTAATGAGGAACGAATAAAAACTCCGGTGGGACACAGCGGACGAGCCTCCTTTATTGATCGCACCAAAGTCCTGGTTAGTGACTTTAATCGAGAAAAAAGGTGAGTCACGATTGATATCTTTAAATGGCTTTGATGAAGTTTAATTTGCGGTGCGCTACGTTTGTTTTACGAGTGAGAGCATTTTTTTTTTCCAACTTTATTTAGAATTTTTCAGTAACACAAATACAGTTCTGAAACACAAGATATAAGAATTCAACAATCGAACATATACCCCAAACCCACCGTACGTGCCCACAGATTATATTGAATAGAACAATAAAGAAAGCAACAATCATAAGCCACACACAAAAAGAAAAGGGATGCTACAAAAAATTTTCAAACTATGACACTCTGAAAAGAAAGATTACTTACATACGCCAGAAAGGGATTCCAAATATTGACAAATTTATGTTGCAAACCAGATACACTGAGCCTAATTTTCTCACACTTAAGGAAATACAATACATCTCTAATCCACTGAATGTGAGTAGGTGGACGAGCAGATTTCCAGTGCAACAATATTAGCCTTCTTGCTAATAAAGTTGTAAAGGCAGTCATGTCCCTGTATACGGGGGAGAGCCCAGGCAGAGAGGGATAAACTTCAAAAAGTGCAGTAATCGCCACAGGGGCAAGTGTAATACCAGACATTTTAGATAATGTATGGAAGACCTCACACCAGAAATTTTTTAAAGCCGGGCAAAGCCAGAACATGTGAAAATAATCCGCAGGGTCCTGTTGACAACGGTCACAGGCTGAAGATGTCCCTTCAAATATTTTCGCAAGCCTGGCCTTAGTGTAATGGGTGCGATGCAAAATTCTACACTGTGTGAAACAATGTTTCACACAAATGGAAGATTTATGAACCCAGCGTAGGATTTCTTTCCAATTTTCGTCCGGAATAACCTCTCCCAAGTCAGTTTCCCAACTGGTCTTGACCGCCACAGAACTGTCTGGACAAAGATTAAAAATATTTAAATAAAAATATGAAATTGCCCCTCTAATAGATGGAGCGGGTACTAAAAATTTGTCAAAGTCTTGACTGTCCGGGATAGAAGGGAAACATTGAAAAGTGGTTTGAATAAAGCTACGCACTTGGAGGTACCTAAAAAAAAATGCACTTGAGGCAGTGAAAACCTCTCTGCCAGTTGTTGAAAAGATGCAAAGACACCCCCCACATACAAATCTTTTACAGTTTTCAATCCCAATTTTGTCCAAACTGAGAAAGCATCATCAATTATAGAAGGAGGGAAAGCTGGATTGGCCATGATCGGAGCTGTAGTAGATAAAGTCTGAAATCCAAAATAACGGCGAAATTGGCACCATATTCTAAGACAAGAAACAACAATTACATTCTTAGAGTAAGCTTGGGGTGAGAATGAGAGAGGTAGATGTAATAGGGTCTTTAGTGTGACTGGTTTTGAGGAGTTGGCCTCAATATCCAACCAGAGTGGAACATGTTCAAGGGATTCATATTGAAGCCAATAGCCCAAATTTCTAATGTTAGCTGCCCAATAATAGAACAACAGGTTAGGAAGTGCCATTCCACCAATCACCTTGGGTTTCTGTAATGACTGCAGTTTCAGTCTAGGAGGCTTCTTACCCCAGATAAAGTCCAGAATGAGACTATCAATCTTGCAAAAAAAGGTGCGAGGGAGGAAACTTGGTATAGTTTGAAACAAATAAGAAAACCTGGGAAAAATATTCATCTTGATAGAATTTACCTTGGCCGCTATGGATAGACTAAGAAGAGACCAACGATCCAAATCATCTTTAACTTGCGATAACAGTGAAAAGAAATTTTTCTTTAAAAGGTTATTAAATGTATCTGCTATAAATATACCTAAGTAACGGAAGCCAGACTTAGCAACCTTGAATGGAAGAGTTTGTAGAGGGAATTCCTTGGCAGGTTTATTAATGGGAAAAACTTCACTCTTGCCTAGATTCAATTTGTACCCAGAAACCTTACCGAAGGACTCTAATATTGACAGGACAGCAGGGATTGAGCTAGGGAGATCTGATACAAATAGCAACAGGTCATCTGCATACAGAGAAACCTTCAGCTCCACACCGTTTCGAGAAACACCTGTAAATTTAGGGTGTGTCCTCAAAGCAATTGAAAGTGGTTCCATGACAATTGCGAACAATAAAGGACTAAGTGGACACCCTTGTCTGGTCGAGCACGTCAGAGGAAAAAATTTAGAAGTATAACCATTAGTCTTAACCGCAGCCTGTGGCGACATATAAAGTAACCTAAATCAATTTTTCCCCAAAGCCAAATTTACGTAGAGTGAAAAAAAGATAGTCTCATTCTACTCTATCGAAGGCTTTTTCCGCATGCAGTGCAACTAAGACCTCCGAAAGTGTCGAAGATGTTGAGTTATAAACCACATTAAGCACTCGTCTAATGTTAAAAAAAAGTGACGGCCCCGAATAAACCCTGTTTGGTCAAGGGAGATAACTGAAGGGAGAACTTTTTCCAATCTCTGGGCCAATAATTTGGACAATATCTTAAAATCTGCATTTAATAAACTAATAGGCCGATGGGAGCCGCACTGTAAAGGATCCTTGCCCTTTTTCACCAATACAGTAATACAAGCTTGGGACAGAGTTTCAGGAAGGACCCCAGCTCTAAAGGACTCACAATACATATTCAACATTAAAGGTGCAAGCTGTTTCCAGAATGTCTTGTAGAACTCTGCTGGAAACCCGTCCGAACCCGGGGATTTGCCACTGGTCAATGATTTAACTGCCAGTTCGAGTTCTGCAAGTGTAATTGGTTGTTCCAAATCATCTACTAAATTTGGGCCAATGGTAGGGACATTAATTTGGTCGAAGAAAGGTTTAAAATCTGTTGTTGACATGTGTTCGGAGGAGTATAGGGAACTATAAAAATCCATAAAAGCTTTATTAATTTCTAGTGGATCTGACGTGACACCAGCAGAGGATTTGATTTGTGGAATTACTTGAGAGGATGTAGTACGTAAACGGTGTGCCAATAGTTTACTAGTCCGATCGCCTTGCTCATAATATGTCGACCTGGAGCGAAGCAGAAGCTCCGAGGTGTATTGTGTCATTTCTAAGTCATATTCTGTCTGCACAGAGATCCATTCCTTAAAAACATCTGATGAATTTGAGGCAGCATAAAGGGAGTCTAAATGTGATAGACGCTGTGCAAGTTGAGCCAATTTCTCCTTTCTATGCCTTCTCCTGTGTGCTACATATGAAATTATCTCTCCCCTTATAAAAGCTTTTAGAGTCTCCCACAACAGAGAGGCCTTAACATCAGGGTTTTCATTAACTTCCAAAAAAACACAATTCGTTCAGAAACAAATTTGACAAAATCCTCTTCAAGGAGTAGGCTAGAATTAAGATGCCAGGGTGGGCGGAAATTTGAATGTTTGCAAAAACGAACCTTCATAGAAACAGCTGCATGATCTGATAGGACTATTGGGTTGTATTTACAATCTGAAATGGACATAAGAAGTCTACTATCCACCAGAAAGTAATCAATTCGTGTAAATGTATGGTGTACATTCGAGAAAAAAGAATATTCTTTTCTAGTAGGATTATGAAAACGCCAGGGGTCAATGACAAACTCTTCCATAAAGAGATTAATAGTCTTAGCTGATTTAGAGTAAACCCCCGTAGTTGGTGAAGATCAATCTAATTTAGGATACAGCCAGCAATTAAAATCACCCCCCAGAATCAGTTGATGTGAAGAGAGATCTGGCAAAAGAGAAAAGAACCTCCTAAAAAAAAGCCTCATCGTCCCAAACAGATGCATAAATGTTAGCCAAAACAACACTTATGTCATAAATACGTCCAGTAATGATAAGAAATCTACCAGAAGGATCAGAAGTGGTATTACAATGAATAAAAGGTATTGACTTATGTATCATAATAGCCATCCCTCTCGACCTACTAGAAAAGGAGGAAAAGAAGACTTGGCCAGTCCAACCTCGCCTCAGTTTTGGCAGATCAGAAGTTGTCAAATGGGTTTCCTGAAGATAAGTTATTTGGGCACCAAGATGGCGTACATAGTGTAAGATCTTATTACGTTTAAGTGGGTTATTCAGTCCTTTACAGTTCAGAGTAACAAATGTAATATCCCCTCCTATGGGACTAGTGACCTTCACCTGTGCCATAAGTAAAAGCCCAAAATAATAATAATAAAAACAGCATCCCGAAAAACATTTGGTAAAAACATAAAAACTGCTCTATAGTTTAGACACGTACAGTACCCCTCCCCCAGAACAACAAATAACCAAACACACCCATCCCACAAAGAACAACTGAGGCCCCAACCCCCTCTCCACACACCTGTGAAGGAAGCCCCATCCCACCCCGTAAACACACCAAATTCTGTCGCTCTACACAGTTTAAATTTCCTGCTCCTTGGCGACCAAGGGGGGTGCAATAAATTATAAATGCCCCATAAAAGAAATAAAAATAACAAAAGATAGCAACAGTGATAAAGTTAAGGGCACACAGTGCTGTATTCATCATACATCTTAGGTCCAACAACACTAAACCAAAAACAGCTACTCAGTTAACACTTGTTCAGACAAAGCTAGAGTATTAAATCCTAATTTAGCGGCGTAGTATAATATTCCTGGTCTGAAACTGGGTCACTCGTACAATCACTGGCCGCGGAGCCTCACCGTCCTTTGGTTTAGCACGTAGCGTGTGGTGAGCCTTATCCAATATAGGTAAATCTTCAAGCCGTAGCACGTCCCGTAAAAACTTAGCTATAAAGTCAGTGGAGCGAGGGCCCTCTGCACCCTCAGGAATACCCACAATTCGGATATTATTCCAACGGGAGCAAGCTTCCAAATCCTCACACTTTTTGTTTGGGGACTGCACCGTAGATGATAGCTTTTCAACCACGTCCAGAAGGCTAGCTAGTTTACCTTCATTGTCATTAGCCGACTGCTCCAATTCCCGTATAGCTCCGCCGTACGAGACGACCTTCTCCTCCAATGGTTTCAAAGCAGATGTTATCTCTTTCTTAACAGTCTCTGAGACCACAGATTCAAACTTAGAAATTATATCAGTACGCATATCCTCCATTTTATCCTCAAATCTCTGCAGCAAGGCCTCATTACCATGGAGCTTCTCTTGTGTCTCGGGGTCAGGTGAGTGTCGTGGCTTCGAGCGGCCTGATTTGGTCGACTCCCCTTTGGGCCTCGTAGTAGCCATTGAAGGAAAAAATAAGTAGCAAAAGCAGTTTCTGGTCACTTACGGAGATAAAATTGATTGTTGGACAGCAATAAAGGAGCGTTCAGAGCACTAATATATACATTTATCAACACTTTCCCCAGGAGCTCGCCCAAACACGTCTCACATGTTGAAGCTCCCTCTAGCGCCCCCTCGAGTGAGAGTATTTTACCGATTAAATGTGAATAAGACAGTTTCAAGTTTCTCAGTGCGCATGAAAAATTTGACTTGCTCTTTTAAAGAGCACCCCCCAGAATAAATACTGTGTTTTTACTTGACAGTTTGAGTGACTTTTAGGTTTCAGAGGGCTTCATACCCATTAAAATTCACCAGAATACACAAAATTTGACTTACTCTTTAAACAATGTTCTGGGGGAAGCACCCCCAGAATCAAGACACCCCACCACCACCACCACCACCACCCTTTTATGTACCTTTATGTTCAGGTTTTGCATTCTTTTTATGCTTTGTCTCTCCTTAGAGGCTATTTAGAATAGATTTGTATACTGTATAATGTGTTTATTGTATTTATTGAGGAAAAAACAGTGTGTGCCCCCACTACGCCACATTTTAGGGAATTGCTGGCATTGATTTTTGCCAGGAAAAAAATTCAGTCAGATGAAAATTTATTGCTTTAACCCATGGATTAGTGGCATTAACTTAGTCAGACATCTGGGTCACATTCATGTGACTGAGTGTAGCAACAATCGGACTGAGAATAGCAGCTGTCAGACTGAGCTTAGTAACATAGCTGCCGTACTTGTACTGGGTGAGAATGAAGTTGATGAAAATAAATAAAAAACTAAATTCATTGTAACTTCAATCACTATTTTTTTAAACTGACTTTCTGGCAAGCTGAATGGTTTGGGTTTTTACTGCTTCAGTTTTGTACACTGTAATGCGGTGTTAGTTACTGACATGTCTGTTACTATATTGTAAAAATAGCCTTCTATGTCTACACAACTAATCTCCCCTTTAACTCTTTCACCAGTAATTGCCATCATGTTAGAGGATTGCAAAGAATTGCCTGTTAAGATAATGATATTCACACTTCAAAAACCTTATTGAAGTTTATATACTACAAAAAAAAACAAGCGTAGTACTGTTGCAGCCTTCTCTCAAAGTCTTAAAATTAATGAGCCATCATTTCACAGCTCAAGTGGGCATAAAATTTCAAAGTGTGTTTGTGGCGCTCTTAAAAGGGTATTCTGACATCTTACATAATATTTGAAGAAGGCAGCGATACAGCTACCTGGACTAGCACACTGCACCAATAACAGGAAAGGTGCAATCATATTTTATACTGAAGTAATTGTTAACCTGTTTAACCTCTGTGTGTGTGTGTGTGTGTGTGTGTGTGTGTGTGTGTGTGTGTGTGTGTGTGTGTGTGTGTGTGTGTGTGCGTGCGTGCGTGCGTGCGTGCGTGTGTGCGTGCGTCAGCTGGACGGATTTTCATCAAATTTGGTAGGAATTGTACTTGTGAAGACATCTCAAGATGATTAAGTTTTGGAGAGCATCAAACAAAGATCAAGGTCAACAAAAACACAGTTCAACTAAAGCACTAAACTAAAGCACCTCCGCTAACACTAGTTTCCAATTCCACACATTTTTACCTTGGAAAAAAGTTTCAAGGTCAAAGTCCTGTTAGAAGTGGCTTTTCATAAGCTAAAATAATATGAGGTCTGTGATGAAAAAAGCGGTCCTTTTTATTTTTTATTTTTTTCAAAAAATAAATGGATTTGATTCATATGTTTTTACGTCAGACAAGCTTGAACCCTCGTGCGCATGCGTGAGTTTTTTCACGCGTGTCGGTGACGTCATTCGCCTGTGGGCAGGCCTTGAGTGAGGAGTGCTCCACCCCGCCCGTCGGAATCTCTTTGTCTGAATAGCCGCTGCGGACGGCGCGCGTTGCTTTATCAACATTTTTTCTGGACCTGTGAGGAATATCCGAATGGATACTATTCGAGAAATTAAGCTGGTTTTCGGTGAAA
The DNA here is from genome assembly GCF_902500255.1 of Thalassophryne amazonica. Classification (NCBI taxonomy): domain Eukaryota; kingdom Metazoa; phylum Chordata; class Actinopteri; order Batrachoidiformes; family Batrachoididae; genus Thalassophryne; species Thalassophryne amazonica. The sequence goes on from NC_047105.1 coordinate 80,755,564, forward strand.
AGTTTAACGGCTGATGAGAGATTATGGGGTGTTTCTGTCGCTGTAAGGACTTCCCACGGAGCGGGACGTCACGCAGCGCTTCCAGGTGCCGCCGTTGGCCTGTTTCGACCTGAAAACATCCTAATTTAAGGCTTAATTCACCCAGGACGTCGTGAGAGAACAGAGAAGATTCAGAAGAGGCCGGCATGAGGACTTTATGTGGACATTCCACTGTTTAAGGACATTTTTTAATGAAAGACGTGCGCGCAAATTCGCCGAGTCGTTTCCGTGACGACTCGGCGAATCTGTGTGCGCCGCGACAGGAAAAACACCTCTGTGTTGAAAACCATTTGTAAAATTCAGGCGGCTTTTGATGGCTTTCAACAAGTGAGTAACTGAGAAATTGTTTAACAGCTTGGGCATGTTCCAACTTGCCCGTTAAGGTTTCCAACGGAGGTGTTTTTCCTGTCGCGATCCCCCGCAGTCGGGTCCGGCCCGACATGCGATTCTGCCCACACGTTCTTTCATTACAAAATGTCCGTTAACAATGGAATGTCCGAATAAACTCCTCATGCCGACTTCTTCTGAAAGTTCTCTGTTCTCTGACGACTTCCTGGGTCAACAGAGCCTGAAATGTGGAAGTTTTCAACTTGAAACGGCGAGACGCTGCCGCCTCGAAGCGCAGATCGCTGTCAGGCGCCGTGGGTCGTCCTTAAAGCGACACTACCAGACCAAAATCTCTCATCAGCCGTTAAAATTTTTACCGAAAACCAGCTGAATTTATCGAATGGTGTCCACTCAGTTGTGCCTTACAGTTTTGAAAAAATTTTTATCAAACAAAGCAGCAGTCTCTGAGCCATTCCTAAACAATGAAAAAATCGACGAGAGGGTGGACGACTCCTCACTCAAAGACTGCCCACAGGCGAATGACATAACCGACAGGCGTGAAAAAACTCTCGCATGCCCACGAGGGTTCAAGCATGTCTGATGTAATCACACGTGATTCAAATCCATATGGTTTTTGAAAAAAATAATAAGGTCCGTTACTTTTATCACAGACCTCGTATAACGCAATGCTAAAATACCCTCAGCCGTATGAGCATTGTGTTCTTTATAATTTGCAGTTGTTTAATTAATTGTAAAGATACCTATTGTAGTTTGTAAAATTTGTGCATGTTCAATAAAGCCCCTCTATCAATTAATCAATCAAAACAATATTTATGTTTTAACAGTGTCTGCAAGAGACCTTGTATGTACGCATATATGAGCTTTTGACAAGAGCGGAAGTTGTGCAAATCAAGCAATATTTGTAGATCACCCTGTTGTGTCATTAATACCTGCATTTGCAGGTATTAAAGACACAAATTTTACATTTTGAGTGAATTGTCTTGTAAATCAGTTCAGAGGTGTTATTAGGTTCCAAAAACAGCATTTTCAGTTTTAGAAGTCTTTATTTCTTGCTAGCTGTTACATAATATATGAGAAAAGTGTTTCTAGTCAAAAATGAAGCGAATTTAGCAACTAGCAACACCAGGAAGTGGTGTAACCACACTAACGCTCACGATATCATGCTGTAATATTAGGTACAGAATGTGATTTTTTAACATCTTAAAATACCTCTTAAAATAGGTCAAGGTTAGCCATCTTTTAACTTGTCCAAGGTCTGTGTCCCAAGAATGTTCCCCGTCAGTTTGAAGGCCTTAGCAGTAACTTATGCTGAGCAAGACAGACAGATGGACGGATGGACGAAAAGCCTTTGCAATAACCGATCAAATATAGATCAAAAGGGCTTTTCAATGTTAACATCAAATATCCGCTAAATCCACAAAAATGATCAGATGTGGATGAAACTATTCATTGAGAATGCCAGTTTGCACCTCATTGTCAGAAATGAGAGTGACTGAGGCACTTTTGTTTGAGATATAATGCAAAATGTACATCAAATGGGCTTTTCAAAATTAAATTCAAATGTCCACAAAATCCACACTGAGATCCGAATCAAACTTTTTCAGGTGATAGTGAGTGCCAGTCTGCACTTCACTTTCAAATATGAGAGTGACTGGGGCACATTTGATTAAGATCTCATATAAATATATACATTAAATGGGGGGCTTCAATGGCCACAAAATCTGTAATCCAGATCAAACTTCGTCAGTCAATAAACAATACCATCCTACATAATGCTGTCAAATATGAAAGAAATTTGCTGCTGTTTGACAGTTATGAATTTTTGAAAATTCGTTCAATGTTAAAGATAGGGATTTTTCTAATTTTCCAAGATTTTTCCTCACTTTGCCCTTTGATCTATGACCTTAAAAATATAATCAGTTTTTGCCTATCAGGATATGAATCCTCTGTTTAAAAAAAAAAAATCATAACAATATATGAAAGATTATGGGTTCCAGGCTGTTCACAAACAAAGAAACAGGTGTGAAACATAACCTACACCCAACTTTGCTGGCAGGGGTTAATAAAAATGCTATATCTTGCAACCAATAGAGCAAGAGAGATGTTCTGAAGCAAACCAATTTGTTATTTATTGGCATAAGTGCTGTCATGATGATGTCACAATGAAGCTATATAAAGAAGTTGTTTGTTCAATGAGCACAGGGTTTGCATCAACTCACTGATGCTTTTAATTTTTCCTCATTTTATTTTGGGTGCTTGGCTATACCTTTCAAGGGACAAATAGTTGCCAGGCAAAAATGGCAAAAATAGGTGTCTTCATACACTTTATTTCTTTTTCATCCACATTTTACCACTTACAAGACCGGGTAGTAAGGTAGCCTTAAGGCTCATTTACATATGTTAATCTACCCGTGCTTGTCAAACAGCGTAAAAGTCGCCACCGACATACACTGACACATCCTTTATGGTGGCAACTTGGCATGGATGTTAAAAGCATCCACTAGATGACTCATTAGACCCTCTTGGTTGTTTCGGACAACTTCAAACATGTCACAGTGGAGAAAATCATAATAATGTTTCTGCTGCAAAATAGTAGGCAATTAATTCGATGGATGTGGGCTTTGCGGCCGTTAAATACTTCATGAAAAGATTTTATGTGTAAAATTTCTTTAAAATTTTTTGATAGTTTTGATGGTGTTTTTTATGTATACTGAAAAACAAATGTCCGCAGAGTGTGGACAGACGTCTCTGTCCATAACTGTGTCCGTCAACATCTGTCTGATGCTTCACTGAAATAACTGAAAAATGCTGAAAAGACTGGAACCGGCCATACCAGAAAGCACTTTAGTCCACGTGTTGAGTTCTTACTAATTTTGGATGTCTGCAGTTGAAGATGCAGTGACGTCTTTGCTGTACGTCAGTTAGTTTTGTCAGAGCATTGTTATTATTACAGCAGTTTATTAATGTTTTCCACATGAATCACTTGTATCGTTCTGTAGGAACAAAGCCTTGCACCAGCTTGGCTCATTATAGAATGAGTTTGTTTGTGCCAAACATGCTTAAAACGTGGGACTATTGTCACCAGTGATGCCGGTAAGTAACGCGTTACTCTAATCTGACCACTTTTTTTAGTAACGAGTAATCTAACGCGTTAATCTTTCCAAATCAGTAATCAGATTAAAGTTACTTCTCCATGTCACTGTGCGTTACTATTATTTTTCATTGTGGGTCGATAGCAGCATTAAACTTGGTCCGTGGGCAGGAGGTCGGGGTTCGACTGAACTGCCCACTTTCAGTGAGCTGTGAGCTTTTCATCCACGGTTTTTTGCAGCTGCTCGACTCGTCCTCACCTCTTAAAGCGCGGTGATCAGCACACCTGCACTGAGCTTTACAAAGACATTTTTATACTTTTTTTCCTCCTTTATTTAGAATTCTGAGCTGAGCCGCTCTGTATCTGGTCGTTAAAAACAGCTGATCCTCCGCGACGTGTCAACAACTAACACTATTTTCCACTCAAATGCACCTAAACTCTCTTTCTGAGGACCACATGATGTGAAAACGCAATAAAACTTTCTTACCTGTAAATCTGGTCATTTTTTCTGCATAAATAAATGTTATCCATTCTTTGTGTTCAAACGCCAAAGCAGGGGCGAATCCAGATGGAATGGGGGCGTGGGGCAAGGATGTGCCCCCCTCACAACACCCCTAGATTAAAGGTCCAGTTTTGAAGCCGTTTTTTACTACAACTACTAATATTGCTTAAAATAATAATAATTTCGACAAGTAAAATGTTTAGAGAGAATTTAAATGTTAGAAAAATGTTAGAATTTAATAGTTACATTTATAAAAAATGTAGGTTCGAAATTGCAAGTTTTACTGTTACAGTGCTGTCAACAGTTAAATATGAGGTCAAGATAGAGGTCTTTATTTTACTTTTTATAAAACAAGTATTTATTTTCATTGAAGTCAAGAAAGGGTGACTATAAACTGAATTTTGGCAAAACAGGTATCATTGTCATGTTGAGGTGGCAGAGGGTTGTTGTCGACAGCTGGGAAAAGTAACTAAAAAAGTAACTAGTAATCTAACTTAGTTACTTTTACAATTGAGTAATCAGTAAAGTAACTAAGTTACTTTTTCAAGGAGTAATCAGTAATCAGTAATTGGATTACTTTTTCAAAGTAACTGTGGCAACACTGATTGTCACACAGCATTGACAGTGTGTCTTTGGTCCACAAAACTGCAGAATCGTCACCACATCCCTTGAGACTGTATAGGCATTTATGCTCAGTCTCACAAAAACAATGGATGGACTGTGTTATTTGTTAAACTCATGTGTTTTGTGTAGGAGTTTGCCACCCTGACGAAGGAGCTGAACATATGCCGGGAGCAGCTGTTGGAGAAAGAGGAGGAAATATCTGAGCTGAAAGCTGAAAGAAACAACACCAGGGTGTGTGCATCAGTGTGTGTTCGTACACAGTTGTCTGTGGTGTCTGAGATATCAAACAATGTTTCTTAGCCTGTATTCTCTTCAATTGTGCATGCATATGTGTGTGTGTATGTGTGCTTGTGCACTGTAGCTGCTACTGGAGCACCTGGAGTGTCTGGTGTCTCGTCATGAACGCAGCCTGAGGATGACAGTGGTAAAGAGACAGGCACCACCGCCATCTGGAGTCTCCAGCGAGGTGGAAGTCCTCAAAGCCTTGAAGTCACTGTTTGAACACCATAAGGCTCTGGATGAAAAGGTGGACACACACATATACAGAGAGAGGCAGATATGAACATAGAACATTGGTGGAGTCAGGGTGTGTTGGTACTACACACACACACACACACACACACATATATATATACTTAGAAATCATGGAGGGGTCTGAAATTTTCATCTTGGGTGCATGTCCACTGTGAGAGACATAATCTAAAAAAAAAAAATCCGGAAATCACAATGTATGATTTTTTTAATAATTTGTTTGTATGTTACTGCTGCAAATAAGTATTTGAACACCTACCAACCAGCAAGAATTCTGGCTCACACAGACCTGTTAATTTTTCTTTAAGAAGCCCTCTTTTGCTGCACTCTTTACCTGTATTAATTGCACCTGTTTGAACTTGTTACCTGTATAAAAGACACCTGTTCACACACTCAATCAATCACACTCCAACCTGTCCACCATAGCCAAGACCAAAGAGCTGTCTAAGGACACCAGGGACAAAACTGTAGACCTGCACAAGGCTGGGATGGGCTACAGGACAACAGGCATCTCAGGCAACAGGCAACAGAATCTCCCTCGGTCTGGGATTCCATGCAAGATCTCACTTTGTGGGGTAAGGATGATTCTGAGAAAGCTCAGAACTACAGAGGAGGACCTGGTCAATGACCTGAAGAGAGCTGGGACCACAGTCACAAAGGCAGTCTGTGAGGCAGTCTGAGTTTGTGGACATTTTTAAGTCAAGACTCAAAACCTATTTTTATTCTCTTTCTTATGGATAGTTTTTATTTTTATTTGTTTTATTCTTTTACTTCTGTTTTTATTTATGTATTTGAATTTTTTATTCATTTTTAATTATTTATTCAATTTTATGTTGACTTGTTTTATGTAAGGCGCCTTGAGACGGCTTTTGCTGTGATTTGGCGCATTATAAGCTCATTAAATTAAATTAAATTAACACATGATGCTGTCATGGTTTAAAATCCTGCAGGGCAGCAAGGTCCCCCTGCTCAAGCCAGCACATGTCCAGGCCTGTTTGAAGCTCACCAATGACCATCTGGATGATCCAGAGGAGGCATGGGAGAAGGTCATGTGGTCAGATGAGACCAGCATAGAGCTTTTTGGAATCAGCTCCACTTACCATGTTTAGAGGATGAGAACAACCCCAAAAAACCATCCCAACCGTGAAGCATGGGGGTGGAAACATCATACTCTGGAGGTGCTCTTCTGCAAAGGGGACAGGACGACTGCACCGTATTAAAGGGAGCCATCCTCCCTTTAATACGGTGCAGTCGACCTTGTGCTCCAGGTGTCCAGTGAATGATAAACAACAAAATGGCCCTACTTGGATGTGTCTGGAATGTTTCTCCTCTGTGGAACAAAAATGAGCCCAAAATATTGCGAACCCGATTAAAACGTTTGATAAAACTGATTTTTGCACAAATCCAAATAAAACAAGTGCAAATTCACAACTTTTTCCACACACTGAAAAATTAAATAAGACCTTCTTTCTTTATCTTCACCAAAATCTTCACCAAAAATCAGGCCAAATGCCATAACACTGTATCAGTTCTCTTAATATTTTCTTCTTTTTTTTCATATTTTTCATAACCTGGATGCAATGTTTATCATTGCATCCAGGTGCAATGTATTGGGTTATGTATTGCGAGATTTTGGCAAACAACCTCCTTCCCTCAGTAAGAGCATTGAAGATGGGTCATGGCTGGGTCTTCCAGCATGACAGTGACCCCAAACACACAGCCAGGGCAACTAAGGAGGGGCTCCGTAAGAAGCATTTCAAGGTCCTGGAGTGGCCTGGCCAGTCTCCAGATCTGAACTCAATAGAAAATCTTTGGAGGGAGCTGAAACTCCAAACCTGAAAGATTTGGAGAAGATCTGTATGGATGAGTGGACCAAAATCCCTGCTGCAGTGTGTGAAAACCTGGGGAAAAACTACAGGAAACCTTTGACCTCTGGAATTGCAAACAAAGGCTACTGTACCAAATATTAACATTGATTTTCACAGGTGATCAAATACTTATTTGCAGCAGTAACATACAAATAAATTATTTTAAAAAAAAGCATACATTGTGATTTCTGGATTTTTTATTTTAGATTATGTCTCTCACAGTGGACGTGCACTTAAGATGAAAATTTCAGACCCCTCCACGATTTGTAAGTGGGAGAACTTGCAAAATCACAGGGTGTTCAAATACTTATTTTCCTCACTGTATATATATATATATAGATAGATAGATTTCAATTTATTTTCATTTATATCTCGCCAAATCACAACAAACTTGCCTCAAGGTGCTTCACACAAGTAAGGTCTAACCTTACCAACCCCAAGAGTAAGCACACAGGCGACAGTTGTAAAGAAAAACTCCCTCTGATGATTTGAGGAAGAAACCTCAAGCAGATCAGACTCAAAGAGGTGACTCTCTGCTTGGGCCATGCTACTGACACAATTTACAGAATAATTCACAAAACGAAAATGCAGGAAATGTTGCCGGTGTGCAGGGCAGGAGGGTACAGAAATATAAAACAGACACCACACCCATCTCTGGATGGAGCTGCATCTTAAACAGAGAGAGAAAAAACAGAATCAGGCATCAGAAAGACATCAAATACAGTATAATTTGTCAGCGTTAAGCAACAAGAAAAACAGAAGAAATACTAAAGTGACCACCGGCCACTAGCTTCACTAAAAGACCCAGAATTTAGATAAAGCTGAGGCCGTGGCATGCTCTGTTTCCTAATAAAATGAATTAAAACAGTAAAAAGCATAGTAATATACTATGCCAGTTCCCTAGCCATACGAAAGGGAAAAGAAGTGCGTTTTAAGTCCATATATACATATATATATATATATATATGTGTGTGTGTGTGTGTGTGGTCTGGCTTGGATTTGTTGCAATTGCACTTTGGATCTGGGCCATGTAGTGGGTGAGACCCATTAAATTAAAAATAATAATAGTGTTGAAACAGAGCATGATTTATGCATCAATTTTCATTAAGCTTGTGTAAATACTGAAGCACATCCAGAAATAGATAATGTTACATTTTGGTGAAAATTTAAAAATGTGTTTGTTTGTTTTTTTGTTTGTTGTCAACATTATGCCTCATGTAAGAATATATACAAAGTAAAGTTCTCTGATATTTCTCATACTCATATCTTTTGTTATTAAGATGGGTTCATGGGAGTGTTCTACACTGGATTCAGCAAACACTCGTAAATTCAGAGTATTGTATTAACTATGGGCCGCACGGTGGCTTAGTGGTTAGCACTGTTGTCTCACAGCGGGAAGGTCATGGGTTCAATTCCCGCCTGTGGCCTTTCTGTGTGGAGTTTGCGTGGGTTTCCTCCGGGTGCTCCGGTTTCCTCCCACATCCATTTGTTGTTCGCCCTTGTGCAGACGTCCTCATGCTTGGCTGGGGTGTTTTTTGGTTTCAGGTGCGCGAGAGGCTTCGGGTGTCTCTGGAGAGAGTGGCCACTCTGGAGGGACAGTTAGCAGCTACTACACAAGAGGTGAGCTTTGCAACCCTGTGTGTGTGTGTGTGTGTGTGTGTCTGTGTGTGTGTGTGCGCGCGTGTTCGTCCGTGGCTGTATGTGATTTTGGTTCAGTCGCCTGTTGAAGCCTGCAGTCGGATGTGATAAGACATCATAAATGGTGCAGATAAATACTTACTGCAGCCTTCAAATTCATACTTCACAATCAGAATAGCCTTTACTCGCCAAGTATCCACAAGAATACACGGAAATTGACTTCGGTTTGAAGGTACGGGAAACCGGGCACGGTGAATCACGGGGCAAAGTGAATCAGTGGCTATATCTGCAAAACTACATATATATTTGCAGCAGTTATGCCATATTTTTATGCATAAAGACACACCCCCCCCCCCTTATAAATTAGTGTTTTGTTTTTGGATACATTAAGGGTAAAACTAAGTGGCAAGTGAAGTCAATTTTTTCCTATTAAAAGGAAATTTTGTGGATGTCAGTGTCTTTGTATTTATTTCTCACAACAGAAGAAAGGTGGGCCAAAAAATTGTGATTAGTTAGAAGACTACCCCGTCCAAATGATGAGTATGTGTTATGTCTTCTCCAGACTATCAGCTATTTGATAACATGACTCGTGTGTCACATGCACCCGGGGCACAGTGAATCAGTCTAGAAAGTGATTTACTAAGCCCCAGTATCAAGTGGATAACTTGTTGAAGCTTATACATTTATTTTTCCATGAATTATTTTGATAATTTGTATATATAAACAACTGTTTTCACGTTTGAACAGGAATGATGAGAGTTGTATTTATAATAGTTTCTAAAGGACTTAACTCACTATATAAGACTATATAAGTGACTTAACTCACTATATAAGACTCTACTGGTGGTTGGCTCTCACTGCGGTATTGTATCACTTCCTGTTCCGGAGCACAGCGGTGTTTTTCTGTATCTGTTAGCTGTTTAATCTGCGCAGTTAGATTGATCTAGTTATCTAGATTACGATTTGTTTCCCAGTGTAATCTTTACGTGCCTTAACTAAAGCACTCCTTCTGCTGAATCACCTCTAAATTATTTACACATTATTCACTTTGCGTGTTTTTAGGAATCCGCTAGCTTAGCATAGCTACTAGCTCTTAGCCGATTTAGCATGGCGGCTTCTCCTGTCTCTCCCGCACTTTTCTGCTCTGGGTGTGAAATGTTTAGTTATTCCTCGGCCTCCTTTAGCAGTAACGGTACTTGTAATAAGTGTAGCTTATTCGTAGCTTTGGAGGCCAGGCTGGGCGAATTGGAGACTCGGCTCCGCACCGTGGAAAATTCTACAGCTAGCCAGGCCCCTGTAGTTGGTGCGGACCAAGGTAGCTTAGCCGCTGTTAGTTACCCCCTGGCAGATCCCGAGCAGCCGGGAAAGCAGGCTGACTGGGTGACTGTGAGGAGGAAGCGTAGCCCTAAACAGTAGCCCCGTGTACACCGCCAACCCGTTCACATCTCTAACCGTTTTTCCCCACTCGACGACACACCCGCCGAGGATCAGACTCTGGTTATTGGCGACTCTGTTTTGCGAAATGTGAAGTTAGCGACACCAGCAACCATAGTCAATTGTCTTCCGGGGGCCAGAGCAGGCGACATTGAAGGAAATTTGAAACTGCTGGCTAAGGCTAAGCGTAAATTTGGTAAGATTGTAATTCACGTCGGCAGTAATGACACCCGGTTACGCCAATCGGAGGTCACTAAAATTAACATTAAATCGGTGTGTAACTTTGCAAAAACAATGTCGGACTCTGTAGTTTTCTCTGGGCCCCTCCCCAATCAGACCGGGAGTGACATGTTTAGCCGCATGTTCTCCTTGAATTGCTGGCTGTCTGAGTGGTGTCCAAAAAATGAGGTGGGCTTCATAGATAATTGGCAAAGCTTCTGGGGAAAACCTGGTCTTGTTAGGAGAGACGGCATCCATCCCACTTTGGATGGAGCAACTCTCATTTCTAGAAATCTGGCCAATTTTCTTAAATCCTCCAAACCGTGACTATCCAGGGTTGGGACCAGGAAGCAGAGTTGTAGTCTTACACACCTCTCTGCAGCTTCTCTCCCCCTGCCATCCCCTCATTACCCCATCCCCGTAGAGACGGTGCCTGCTCCCAGACTACCAATAACCAGCAAAAATCTATTTAAGCATAAAAATTCAAAAAGAAAAAATAATATAGCACCTTCAACTGCACCACAGACTAAAACAGTTAAATGTGGTCTATTAAACATTAGGTCTCTCTCTTCTAAGTCCCTGTTGGTAAATGATATAATAATTGATCAACATATTGATTTATTCTGCCTTACAGAAACCTGGTTACAGCAGGATGAATATGTTAGTTTAAATGAGTCAACACCCCCGAGTCACACTAACTGTCAGAATGCTCGTAGCACGGGCCGGGGCGGAGGATTAGCAGCAATCTTCCATTCCAGCTTATTAATTAATCAAAAACCCAGACAGAGCTTTAATTCATTTGAAAGCTTGACTCTTAGTCTTGTCCATCCAAATTGGAAGTCCCAAAAAACAGTTTTATTTGTTATTATCTATCGTCCACCTGGTCGTTACTGTGAGTTTCTCTGTGAATTTTCAGACCTTTTGTCTGACTTAGTGCTTAGCTCAGATAAGATAATTATAGTGGGCGATTTTAACATCCACACAGATGCTGAGAATGACAGCCTCAACACTGCATTTAATCTATTATTAGACTCTATTGGCTTTGCTCAAAAAGTAAATGAGTCCACCCACCACTTTAATCATATCTTAGATCTTGTTCTGACTTATGGTATGGAAATAGAAGACTTAACAGTATTCCCTGAAAACTCCCTTCTGTCTGATCATTTCTTAATAACATTTACATTTACTCTGATGGACTACCCAGCAGTGGGGAATAAGTTTCATTACACTAGAAGTCTTTCAGAAAGCGCTGTAACTAGGTTTAAGGATATGATTCCTTCTTTATGGTCTCTAATGCCATATACCAACACAGTGCAGAGTAGCTACCTAAACTCTGTAAGTGAGATAGAGTATCTCGTCAATAGTTTTACATCCTCATTGAAGACAACTTTGGATGCTGTAGCTCCTCTAAAAAAGAGAGCTTTAAATCAGAAGTGCCTGACTCCGTGGTATAACTCACAAACTCGTAGCTTAAAGCAGATAACCCGTAAGTTGGAGAGGAAATGGCGTCTCACTAATTTAGAAGATCTTCACTTAGCCTGGAAAAAGAGTCTGTTGATCTATAAAAAAGCCCTCCGTAAAGGACATCTTTCTACTCATCACTAATTGAAGAAAATAAGAACAACCCCAGGTTTCTTTTCAGCACTGTAGCCAGGCTGACAAAGAGTCAGAGCTCTATTGAGCTGAGTATTCCATTAACTTTAACTAGTAATGACTTCATGACTTTCTTTGCTAACAAAATTTTAACTATTAGAGAAAAAATTACTCATAACCATCCCAAAGACGTATCGTTATCTTTGGCTGCTTTCAGTGATGCCAGTATTTGGTTAGACTCTTGCTCTCCGATTGTTCTGTCTGAGTTATTTTCATTAGTTACTTCATCCAAACCATCAACATGTTTATTAGACCCCATTCCTACCAGGCTGCTCAAGGAAGCCCTACCATTATTTAATGCTTCGATCTTAAATATGATCAATCTATCTTTGTTAGTTGGCTATGTACCACAGGCTTTTAAGGTGGCAGTAATTAAACCATTACTTAAAAAGCCATCACTTGACCCAGCTATCTTAGCTAATTATAGGCCAATCTCCAACCTTCCTTTTCTCTCAAAAATTCTTGAAAGGGTAGTTGTAAAACAGCTAACTGATCATCTGCAGAGGAATGGTCTATTTGAAGAGTTTCAGTCAGGTTTTAGAATTCATCATAGTACAGAAACAGCATTAGTGAAGGTTACAAATGATCTTCTTATGGCCTCGGACAGTGGACTCATCTCTGTGCTTGTTCTGTTAGACCTCAGTGCTGCTTTTGATACTGTTGACCATAAAATTTTATTACAGAGATTACAGCATGCCATAGGTATTAAAGGCACTGCGCTGCGGTGGTTTGAATCATATTTGTCTAATAGATTACAATTTGTTCATGTAAATGGGGAATCTTCTTCACAGACTAAAGTTAATTATGGAGTTCCACAAGGTTCTGTGCTAGGACCAATTTTATTCACTTTATACATGCTTCCCTTAGGCAGTATTATTAGACGGTATTGCTTAAATTTTCATTGTTACGCAGATGATACCCAGCTTTATCTATCCATGAAGCCAGAAGACACACACCAATTAGCTAAACTGCAGGATTGTCTTACAGACATAAAGACATGGATAACCTCTAATTTCCTGCTTTTAAACTCAGATAAAACTGAAGTTATTGTACTTGGCCCCACAAATCTTAGAAACATGGTGTCTAACCAGATCCTTACTCTGGATGGCATTACCCTGACCTCTAGTAATACTGTGAGAAATCTTGGAGTCATCAGGATATGTCATTCAAAGCGCATATTAAACAAATATGTAGGACTGCTTTTTTGCATTTACGCAATATCTCTAAAATCAGAAAGGTCTTGTCTCAGAGTGATGCTGAAAAACTAATTCATGCATTTATTTCCTCTAGGCTGGACTATTGTAATTCATTATTATCAGGTTGTCCTAAAAGTTCCCTAAAAAGCCTTCAGTTAATTCAAAATGCTGCAGCTAGAGTACTGACGGGGACTAGAAGGAGAGAGCATATCTCACCCATATTGGCCTCTCTTCATTGGCTTCCTGTTAATTCTAGAATAGAATTTAAAATTCTTCTTCTTACTTATAAGGTTTTGAATAATCAGGTCCCATCTTATCTTAGGGACCTCGTAGTACCATATCACCCCAATAGAGCGCTTCGCTCTCAGACTGCAGGCTTACTTGTAGTTCCTAGGGTTTGTAAGAGTAGAATGGGAGGCAGAGCCTTCAGCTTTCAGGCTCCTCTCCTGTGGAACCAGCTCCAAATTCAGATCAGGGAGACAGACACCCTCTCTACTTTTAAGATTAGGTTTAAAACTTTCCTTTTTGCTAAAGCTTATAGTTAGGGCTGGATCAGGTGACCCTGAACCATCCCTTAGTTATGCTGCTATAGACGTAGACTGCTGGGGGGTTCCCATGATGCACTGTTTCTTTCTCTTTTTGCTCTGTATGCACCACTCTGCATTTAATCATTAGTGATCGATCTCTGCTCCCCTCCACAGCATGTCTTTTTCCTGATTCTCTCCCTCAGCCCCAACCAGTCCCAGCAGAAGACTGCCCCTCCCTGAGCCTGGTTCTGCTGGAGGTTTCTTCCTGTTAAAAGGGAGTTTTTCCTTCCCACTGTAGCCAAGTGCTTGCTCACAGGGGGTCGTTTTGACCGTTGGGGTTTTACATAATTATTGTATGGCCTTGCCTTACAATATAAAGCGCCTTGGGGCAACTGTTTGTTGTGATTTGGCGCTATATAAAAAAATTGATTGATTGATTGATAAGACACTCACACATTACAGAGCTGGTTTACTGGATTACACTATGTACCAAATTTTTATTTTTGTTTTGTTCCTGGGTACACAGTGTGTTTTCCTAACCTGTTATGCCTTAAATAAATAGAAAATAGCTGTTAGTCCACAGAAATTTTGCTTCTGTGATCAGGACAATGATATTTTGAAATTTGTCTGTTTTCAAGAATATTGTTGATTCACCTTCACTATTACTGAGTAGTCTTCTAGAATATTCTTTAACTGCTAGAACTGTCCAGAATTTTCTAGAAGTTTCCAGAATTATCTAGAAATTTCAAGACACTTTTAGAACTTTCTAGAATGTTAAAAAAAAAAAAAAAAAATCAAAGTTTGTGCTGAATGTAGTCATTTTTCCATAGACCTTAGACATAAGCAGTTGAAATATAACACTTAGAAGCCAGGAACAAAAATTGTGTTACATAGTGTTATAGTTTGTATATGCATCAGCATATATTTAATAACTTTGAAGAAATATTTATAATCATGTGTATTTTCACATATTCTTAGTTGATTCACTGTGCCCTGTGAATTAATGTTCGGGGCACAGTGAATCAAAAATTTTTAAATTGATTTTAAACACCTGTAAATTACACTTGGGGAGAAATAAATAACACAGCCTTATAAACAATAACTTGCTGTATTAAATCCACAATAGAATGACTTAAACCTGCATAATGTGTTTATGCTGCCACAAAACAACATTTCTGATCCACTGTGCCCCGACTTCCCCTACTTGAAGGTATTTCAAATGTTGTCTGCAGCATGCTGGCAGCCTGAGCGACAGACGTCCCTTTGGGACAAAGAGTTTTGTTCTTGGATTCATATAGAGTGTATTAAATGTGTGAGCGTGCTCATTTTATTTTTAATCTCCACTGCAGCTGAACTCGGTGAGACAAAGGAAGGACAGTGACGCAGTGGAGCGAACAGATGGATCCAAACCTACATGGAAGGTCTTGGTGGCTGTGTGGTTGTTTTTATGTCTGCCCATAGCGTGTGTGTTTGTGTGGCTGCATGCTGCTTTGTGTGTCTGCCTGTCCTCACACACACACACACGCTCACAGAGCCAGTGGAGTTTCACAGAGCTTAAGTCCGCCTTTACCTTTCAGATAATGGTAATTGAACCATTTGAACCAGATCCTTGGAGGTTTGGAGGCAGACCTGAAACCGGTACACATGCAGCCGTGTCTGCAGCTCTCCACCAGGAAGAACAAATCCCAACATGATTGGATGTTTTCTGGATGTAGAAGAAACACCTATTCCTGTGGCCCAGAAGAAAAAAATGTTGAAATATTAAAACATGAGTCAATACCTTATCTTTATAATACCTTTAAGAAAGGAAGAAGTAGTGAGCAGATGTAGAGGGAGCAGCTGAAGGCCCTCATTTATGATATACGTATGTTTACACACAGATTTGTTGCCTCCGATTAAAATGAGAAATTTGTTGGCAACGTCAAAATTTCCTTACAGTCAAAAAGTAAATTGGTCGTCAAATTTGCCAAGAACTATTCAGAAAACATAAGGATTTGTGAAGCAGATCTGGTTCCCAAATTAAAAACAGAAAGTTCTAACATAGAGAAAACTAAAATGGGACTCAGCGCATTCTTCCGCCAACAAACCAAATCTCACGTTCTTCGACATCAGCACTGTGCATATGCCTTATATTTTTTGTTGGCTCAAGGCAGATACCATTTAGTTTGGGACCAGTTCCAATTAAGGGACTTTATCCAGAATATTGTTTTCCACCACCTTTTTTTTATTGCATTTAGAAAAAAATCTTGGATATGTCTCCTTAATCAGATCTGCTCCAAATGGTTAATGGTTTCCTCTTTGGCCCATATTCCACATTTTCACCAAGTTTCAAGAAAATTGTTTTTTTAATTTGTGCGCAACCTTGCTGACAGTCAGACAAGCTGGTCAGACAAATCTGTTGACAAACATGTTTTTCAAGTTATAGCTCAATCTCACTCTTACCACAATTTTCAAAAATTGTGGAAAAGTCATTTGTAAGAAGGTTAAATGATTTCATAACTTAATATCACATACTTAGCGAACAGCAGTATGGTTTCAGGAAAAATCACACTACTTCACTGGCTGTAATTAATTTTGTTGAACAGATTACAAATGCAATTGAAAATAAGCAATATTCTGTAGGTTTTTTTTTTATTATTTACAGAAAGCATTTGATACTATAGACCATGCTGTGCTATTCAGTAAACTACAGAGGTATGGTATCAGGGGACAGGCACATGACTGGATAGCTAGCTATATGGTATCAGGGGACAGGCACATGACTGGATAGCTAGCTATTTCTACAATATCAGTGTGTATCAGTATCATTATCAGTATACTGGTGGGACAAATTCTGAATTCATGAAAATTACTTTTGGGGTGCCCAGGGTTCAGTTCTGGGGCCTTTGTTGTTTCTTCTATATATTAATGACATATGTTTAGTTTCCAAGTCTCATTTGTATTTTGTTTCCTGATGATACGACTGTGTTTTGTAGTGGGGATCACTTGGGACAGACCTTGGACATGATGGAGTAGGAGCTACAGACGTTTAAACAATGGTTTGATTCAAACAAATTATCGCTCCACTTTGGTAAAACAAAGTGTATCATATTTGGAAACAAGGCTAGGAAATTCTGCAGAAATTTATCATTAAATGATATTGAAATTGAAATCGTAACGGATACTAAATTTCTTGGTGTTGTTATTGATGATAAACTGAGCTGGAAAACACATATTAATTGTGTTAAATCTAAAATGTCAAAAGCCATTGCAATTTTGCATAAAGCACAAGATTTTATTTCCCAACGCTCATTAACAGTTTTATATCATTCATTGCTTGTTCCATATGTGACCTACTGTACTGACTGACGTATGGGGAAATACATATAAAAGTCATACTAATCCGATATTTTTGTTGCAAAAGAAAGCTATAAGAATTATTTATAACAAATCAAATTGCGAGCCAACGAATCCATTGTTTGCCTGTTTACATGTTCTAAAATTCTGGGACTTGGTTGAGTACATCACAATCCAAATTATGTTGTTGTCCAGTCGGCTGCTCCCATTTTGTGTTTGGGGTCGCCACAGCGGATACAGCCAGTTTTATGCCGGATGCCACTCCTGACGCAACTCCAGTTTTACCTGGAGAAACAAACACAACCCAAGAGGTCTCCCATCCAAGTACTAACCAGGTCCTGCACTGCTTAGCTTCTGAGATCTGACAGGATCAGGTTGACACAGAACAGATCGGTTGCACAATCCAAATTATGTATAAAGCTAAAAATAAACTGTTACCACAACATGTCCAGGATCTGTTTAAACTGAGGGACTCCACTTATAATTTGAGAGGAATTTTATTTTTGAGAAATTAAGGATCCAAACTACTGCAAAAAGTCATTGTGTTTCTGTTAAAGGTGTTAACATCTGGAAAAACTGTCTTGACAATATTAAAGTACTTGATACTTCAGTAGGCTTTAAAAGACTTTACATGAATAATAAAACTGCTTGTTATAGTTGGTTTGGCTTGGTTGGGTTTTGTAAATTGGAGTTCATTGACTAATTTTGCACACTTTTTTTGGTATTTGTCATCATGTTATGTGTGTGAGTGTGTGTGTTTGTGTGTGTGTATATATATATATATATATATTAGGGCTGGGCAACGTTAACGCGCTAACGTTGCGTTAATTATTGAGGTCATTATCGCCGACAATTTTGTTCCTCCTCTTAATGCTCTGCGTTTTTTTTTTGTTGTTGTTTTTTTTAGCCTTTTATGACTGTTGCTCGTTGCCTTTTATTTTGAAAGCGTCAGTCGGGGGAAAGCTTATGCTGCTGCTTCCTGCTGATAGCTGAGTTCACACAGAAAACGACACGAGGATCGAGAAAAGTACAGGCTATGCAACGCACAACAAAACAAAATGCAGAAAGACGCCGAACTTTTGAATGGACATTTTTGTCACAAAGTTCTACAGGATCAGGCCTGGATCCAGACTGGTTTGGACCGATGCAGGTGCATCGGTCAAATTTTTTTTTACACATCGTTCCTCATCGGTTAAAAAAAAATGTTGAATAATCTTGAATAGCCGAACGTGTCCCCGCGGTGAACACAGCTTTTCTGTGGTTTTCATGTCAACCTATAGTCCGTAAATTATACGGATTTTTCCGAGTTTCAGAGTCATACGGACGTACAAATAAAGTCGGATATTCAGGGTTTGGTCTGTAATAAACCGTTTCTGCAGCGCGGCTCCACTTTGAAACCATGAACCATTGAAGCAATGCTTCGATCCAGTAGCTCGTTGGTTCTTTGATTCACTGCTCTTCAGAAAGGGCAAGCCGCTTCTTAACCCCTCGCAAAGCCATTAAAATATCGTCAGTGACTTTTGTGTGGATTAAAGTCACTAACTGGGACTCTTGTCTTGTTGCTGTCAAGAAACGAGAATCGTCTTCTGTTCCGTTCACACAGCTCGAAACGCTGCGCGGCTGAGACAGAGTCCGGTCGGAATTAATAACTTCAAAATGAATCGCCACTTTAAATAAAATGACACCTCTTTCCAAATGTAATACAGACAAGAAACTACAATCGACTAAAACGTTCTTTTTTCCTCACAAAATGAAACGTGCTGTATTTTCTTTTCAAATTACATCCTGAAGTGAAGCACAGCAGCTCTAAGCTCAGCTCAGATATATGGAAACACATTCATGCCAATAATGTCTGAAAGGAAATGCTTTTGACAAAAACTACAGATTTTGTTTATTCCTATTTATGTCCAGAGATCAAGGATTCACCATGTAGAGTTCATTATGTACAAAGTTTAAGGATCCAGTGACCAAATTCATATTTATTTACTTTAAGACTCAATGAAATGTTCAATTTCAATTCAATTTAATCGGCTTATAAAGTGCCAAATCACAACAAAATCTAAATATACTAAAACAAATACATCACAATTGTACACATATCAAATTGTGGTATGTGTACAATTGTGACGTATTTGTTTTAGTACATTTAGTCATGGACATGAATATTGTTATTTTGATATGAAACAGGATAACAAATGACCTGCCAGTGGTTTTATATTTGATTTCATTAGTGTGTTTCAGTTGAAATTTACATTTTCAAATTTATGCAGTGTTCATTTATTTACATTTTCAAATAAAACTGTGCTTTTAAGCGGCTTTTGAATTCATTTTTGGGTTTCACATATACCATGCGATTAATCATGATTAATCACAGAAAGTCATTGAGTTAATGCGATTAAGATTTTTTATGTTTGCCCACCCCTAAGGCAAACATAAAAAATCTTAATCGCATTAAAAGCATTTCCTTTCAGACATTGGCATGAATGTGTTTCCATATGTGAATCAAAGAACCAACGAGCTACTGGATCGAAGCATTGCTTCAATGGTTCATGGTGTCAAAGTGGAGCCGCGCTGCAGAAATGGTTTATTACAGAGCAAACCCTGAATATCCGACTTTATTTGTACGTCCGTATGACTCTGAAACTCGGAAAAATCCGTATAATTTACGGACTATAGGTTGACATGAAAACCACCGAAAAGCTGTGTTCACCGCGGGGACACGTTCGGCTATTTGAGATTATTCAAGATTTTTTTTTTTTTTTACCGATGACGAACGATGTGTAAAAAAAAAATTTAACCGATGCACCTGCATCGGTCCAAACCAGTCTGGATCCAGGCCTGATCCTGTAGAACTTTGTACCGAAAATGTCCATTCAAAAGTTCGGCGTCTTTCTGCATTTTGTTTTGTTGTGCATTGCATAGCCTGTACTTTTCTCGATCCTCGTGTCATTTTCTGTGTGAACTCAGCTATCAGCAGGAAGCAGCAGCATAAGCTCGTCCCCGACTGACGCTTTCAAAATAAAAGGCAACGAGCAACAGTCATAAAAGGCTAAAAAAAAAAAAAAACGCAGAGCGTTAAGGGGAGGAACAAAATTGTCGGCGATAATGACCTCAATAATTAACGCAATGTTAGCGCGTTAACGTTGCCCAGCCCTAATATATATATATATATAATATATATATATATATATATATATATATATATATATATATATATATATGACAGGAGTGAGGTAGGCATACAAATCATTCAAGTATTGTTAAGAAATGGCATGTTCCACTTTAGGGATCTCTCAAAATGTATTACAAGATTTTTTAAGGCATGAATATGGGACATGTGTTGTAATATTAGAATTACAGGTAAGAAACCTTTATAAATGTTATAAACCCCCTCAAAATGTTGTTTTTACCTCTTTTGTGGAGGTCCAAGACTTAATTAATTCAAACCATGTTCAAGTTGCAGAATAATCATTTGTCTGGTGACTGCTGTGGAGCCAAGGTATCTCCATTAGGTTAGGTCACTTAGCTCACATACATGCTCCCTGACATGACCTGAGCTTTTATTGCTCAGTGGAGGTAGGCACTCCCACCATGTACTTATTAGCAGTAATAGTGTTAATTTATTCGGCTAAATGTTCTTGAAGGTAAATTCTTCAAATATGACACTGAGAATTGCATTGTCACACAACGTTCAAACATTAATAAATTTGCAGAAAGTTTCAACTTGCAGCCTGCACATTGTTGGGTCTGCTTTATTGAAAGCATGCAATTTTTCATCCCAGGCAACTCTCGGAGGAACAGAACCTCTAAATATGACAGGATTAAAACTACATTTTACCTGATGTGTGCTACACCCTGATAGGCAGGTGGGGGTGAAACGAAATCTGTGTGAGTACAGCTAACATGGTCACACTAACATTAAACTGTACACCAGGTATGTATTGTTTCTGACCATTTATTGTCCCAGTGTGTGTGCACATGCGTGAGTATGTGCCTGTGTGTGTTCAGTATTCATGAGCAGACAAAATGTGAATATGAAGGAGTGAGGGTGATCACTCACTGTGGCTGCCCGCTGCATAGCCCGTATGAATATATGTCCCTGAAGGTTTGTGTAATTAAGACTCTGGAATTAACTACATTTTGAGAAGAGAAACAACATCAAAACAACAACTTGTCAGCCTCACCTCAAACAACCCTAACTACCCTCCTATATGCAAAAACTCAACACTTTAATCTAGGTCACATTCAACTTCATCCAGCAGCTGTCCATAAACTCCACACACACTGCATGCAAGTTGGTATCTGTGTGATCTACGCATCTGTGTCATCAGATACATTATTTGTGCAAGAATGTCTATGTATCCATTAATTGTGCGCATCCATCTTACAGAGACTGCCCAACGGTTCTATAGACACCAATGAAGACCGCAGTCGGGTGACTGAGCTTCAGGAGCGTTTAGATCAGACTAATAAGGAACTGACGCAGAGCCGTGAGCACTCTGCTTCTCTCAACGCCCGCGTGGTCAATCTTGAGGCAGAGCTGGCAAACGCACGCCGAGAACTCAGTCGCAGCGAGGAGCTGTCACTCAAACAGCAAAGGGAGCAGAGAGAGGTGAGAGTGAAGGATGGACGGATGACAAGCGTATCGGCATCACATCATAAGCGTTTGTCATTGTGTGGAAATCTTCCAAAAAGCACCAAAGCCTTACAAGCTGCTGCAACATCATTGCATATGATCTGTTTGTGTGCTTCGACAACTTTTGATTTGATGGCGACTAAAAAAAAAAAGGTTTTCTCGGGTACCATCAGACAAATATGGGCAGTTATAATAATATACATGTATTTCCCCCTAGACTGTTAGACTACACTTGCCTTTGAATTTCAAAAGCCCATTTTCCATTTCAGAAATGTACAGCAGATTTTGTACATTTTTGGCAGCAAAAAGAACATGGTCACTGTCAGCAAGTGGGAAAGTCTTAAATTCTGGGACACATGCATTTTTAATATGTTAATATGCATCTTTTACTTTGATTTTACAGATGCTTTTTTTTTTTTATTTAATTGGTGTATCTTGAAATAAATCATTTCTGATTGAATGTGGATTTGGCTGCTCGGTTATTTTTATCTCACACTCTAAAAAGGAAGCACTGTCTCAACAAAAAAATTTATGTAACAATTTGCATAGATTTTTTAGGTTATTTTAACTTAGTTATTTCAACTGTGGGCAGCACGTCGGCTTAGTGGTTAGCACTGATTCCCACCTGTAGCCTTTCTGTGTGGAGTTAGTGTGTTCTCCCCGGGTGCTTCGGCTTCCTCACACATCCAAAGACATGCAGGTTAGGTGGACTGGAAACTTTCAATTGGCCATAGGTGTGTGTGCAGGTGTGAATGTGTATGTTTGTCTATATGTGGCCCTGTGACAGACCGGCGTCCTGCCTAGGGTGTACCCGGCATCACGCCCTATGACTGTTGGGATAGGCTCCAGCCCCCACGATCCTTAATTGGACTAAGCGGTTGAAGATGTGTGTGTGAGTCAACTGTCAACTGAGTTAATGCCACAAGACTTCTCTAGTTAATTTGAAATAAGTTTTAAAAATCTATGCAAATTGTTACATCACTTTTTCTCGCTGAGACAGTGGTTCATTTTTTAGAGTGCAGGCCACATTTTAAGCTAAAATTAAAACACAGTGCAGATTATTCTCTGTTTTGGAGCGAGCAGTGAGCAATTTTATTGGAGTAGGGGGAAAACTGACCAAAGCAGGTAGCAATCTGCCTGGAGGTCAGCTGTCGCTGTGCATGTGTGTTTGTGTGTGTGTGTGTGGTGGTGGGGGGGAGACCCAGTTTTGTGAGGCATACAGCTCTGTGAGTGACACGCATCACTCATTCAGCTGACAAATGGCTTGCAGTTTCACATTCGTGTTTCTAAATTTAAATTATACATTTTTCATTTTAAAATCAATGAAGAGATTCTTATTAAAGGTTTTAGCCTCCTCACATGCATTGTTTTGTGTTTAGCCTGTCTCACTGTTGTCCGGGTGTTGGTGCAGAGAGAGGACATGGAGGAGAGGATAACAACGTTAGAGAAACGCTACCTGGCAGCTCAGCGGGAGACCACCCACATCCACGACCTCAATGACAAACTGGAGAATGAACTGGCCACCAAAGACTCTCTGCATCGACAGGTTCCTGTCTTAGTACACACAGTTACACTCAGAATACACATTGCAAAGCTCTGAAACATGTCCTCCAAATGAATAATGAAGAGAATCAAGCACCTCCCTCAGGTTCACGTATTGGTCGGGGTGAAGCTGAGTTCACCTCCACATGTGGAAGGTCCGCGGTCATGTCCAGCATGGTCATGTCCAGCTTAGTCATGTCCTCACTACATGCTCACTGATCACGCTCTCTCCTGTGACTGCACTAATGTCCCTCATATGTCTGTGTGTGCCAGAGCGAGGAGAAGGTGCGCCAGCTGCAGGAGATGCTGGAGATGGCAGAGCAGAGGCTGGCTCAGACCATGAGGAAGGCTGAGACTCTGCCAGAGGTGGAGGCTGAACTGGCACAGAGGGTGGCAGCACTCTCCAAGGTAACAAAACACGCACACTCAGTTTGACAAATCATAGTAAATGTTTCACAAACAACTACAATGGTGGTTCAAGGGAGGGGCTGGAAGGAGGCCACCGCCCCCTCACTAACATGGCCCTCCTTAGGGTTCCTCTAAACACAAAAAAAGTTGTCAAATGACATAGAAAGTTAGCACAAGGTGGCTAAAAATTAATTTACCCAGAATAGTAATTGTTGGACACTTATTAAATGCACCTTACCCAACCCCTGGGCAACAACACTGGCACTGTGATAAGGAAAAACAACCTCTGTTTTTTTTTATTATTATGGAACGAAACCTCAAGCAGTGGAGACTCAGCATATTGCCATAGAAGCCCATGTTAAAATGTCCAACGTTAGAGGAGGAATAAACATGTTTACAGCCTGGTACCAAAAAACAAACAGTTGGCTCTATAGGTGGTGTCTTCCTCCATGACAACTGTACAGAGAGTGAAATTTACGTATATATTACAGCAGGTAAAATAAGTATTTAACACATCAGCATTTTTCTCAGTAAATATATTTCTAAAGATGCTATTAACACAAACTTTTCACCAGATGTTGGCAACAACCAAAGTAATCTGTATATGCAAAGAAACCAAAACAAATAAGTAAAGAAATTAAGTTATCTGTAATAAAATGTAATGATACATCGAAATACTATTGAACAAGCTTACTGAAGTTTATTTAATACTTTGTACAAAAGCCTTTGTTAGTAATGAGCAGTGCTGCCACAGTTACTTTGAAAAAGTAATCCAATTACTGATTACTGATTACTCCTTGAAAAAGTAACTTAGTTACTTTACTGATTACTCAGTTGTAAAAGTAACTAAGTTAGATTACTAGTTACTTTCCCCAGCTGCCGACAACAACCCTCTGCCACCTCAACATGACAATGATACTTGTTTTGCCAAAACGCCCTTTATAGTCACCCTTTGTTGGCTTCAATGAAAATAAAAACTTGTTTTATAAAAAGTAAAATAAAGACCTCTTTCTTGACCTCATATTTAACTGTTGACAGCACTGTAACAGTAAAACTTGCAATTTCTAACCTACATTGTTTATAAATGTAACTATTAAATTCTTTCTAACATTTAGGTGCATTTGAGTGGAAAATAGTGTTAGTTGTTGACACGTCGTGGAGGATCAGCTGTTTTAACGAGCAGATACGGAGCGGCTCAGCTCAGAATTCTAAATAAAGGAGAAAAAAAGCATAAAAATGTCTTTGTAAAGCTCAGTGCAGGTGTGCTGTTGTCACCGCGTCATAGCTGCTGCAGAAAATCGTGGATGAAAAGCTCACAGCTCGCTTAAAGTGGGCAGTTTAGTCGAACTTCGACCCCCTGCCCACGGACCAAGTTTAATGCTGCTATCGACCCACAATGCAAAAATAATAGTAACGCATAGTGACCTGGAGAAGTAACTTTAATCTGATTACTGTTTTGGAAAGATTAACGCGTTAGATTACTCGTTACTAAAAAAAGTGGTTAGATTAGAGTAACGCATTACTCAGTAACGCGTTACCGGCATCACTGGTAATGAGAGCTTCAAGATGCCTCCTGCATGGACAAACAAGTCACATGCATTACTAGGGATGGGTATTGATAAGATTTTATCGATATCGATGCCATTATTGATTCTGCTTATCGATCCGATTCCTTATCGATTCCCTTATCGATACCTTGTGAATTTTGTACTAAAAGTAGGCTTTACAGGTTTTCTATGTATTTCACTGAGTCTTAAAGTAAATAAATATGAAATTGGTCACTGTATCCTTGATCTCTGGACATAAATAAAAATAAACAAAACAGTGTTTCGCTTTGAAGTTATTAATTCCGACTGTATTCTATCATTCTAACTTGACTCGTCAGAGAGCCGCGCAGCGTTTGGAGCTGTGTGAACAGAACGGAGGACGATTCTCTTTTCTTTCTGGCAACAATACAGGAGTCCCAGTTAGTAACTTTAAAGTGGTGAAAAACAAAAAAGCTGAAACCCAAAATTACCCCCAACACCACGTGCATGAAAATGTTTCAGTTCTAGAAGCTCTGAAATGCAATCTGGGACTATTCCAGATGATAAATTGCAGTGAGTGCAGCATCCATTTAGTGAGAAAAAAAAAATAACTTTCCTTATTCAAATTCATTCCAGTAGTATTCTGCTTTTACTAGGATGCAGCAGTTTTCTAGTTTGGCAGATAGTTCTGGAGGAAATCACTGAAGAAATTAACACATTGAAAATATGGTTTGACCGAAACAAACTGTCATTAAACTTAAATAAGACAGGGATGAAATGGAGGTGTAAGAGTCACTAGGTGTTCACAGGAAACACTTATTTATTTCTGTATGTATGTATTTATTTATTTATGTATGTTCATTGTTAGTTGCTTTTATATTTTCTGTTGTGTTTCTATTCAGGTTCTTTTTGTCTCTTTCTCTAAAATTGTATATAATAATCATTAGATTATTAATATATAAACAAAAATAAATTTAAGAAATATTACAATTTGAAAACAAATACACCCGAATGTGATGACAGCTGCAACTGCTTAATGCTAACTTTAACATTGAAAATGCCATAGACATGCTAACGCGTTAGCATCACTCCCATTTTTAAGTTATAAAATACATCTATCAACTGTTTCAGAAGACCATAACAGGTCGGTTTAACATAGAAAAGGTAAATAATACTCAAAGATGTATGCTCTTTAGGGTTTTAGCGGGGGAAAATTAAGCGAAAGAAAGAAAGAATAAACGAAGCAATAGATCGAAGCATTGCTTCAGTCTGCAAACCACTGCTTTGATTGGTTCAAGGTTCAAAGCAAAGCCACGCTGCAGAAAAGTTGATTACGGACCCACTGCAGGGTCCGTAATCAATGTAGAGAAATTATAATTTTCCTGATAAACACCCCCAAAAACAACGGCCACTCTGAAGGACCGATAACAGAATCATCAAGCACAAAGCTTATTGATGTCGGTGGATCGAATCATTTCTTAACGATACCAGAAAGGAACCATTTCTCGATACCCATCCCTATGCATTACTCAAGTGTGATTTTGGTCCATTCTTCCACACAAACAGTCTTCAAATGTTGAAGGTTCTGTGGACCTCTTGAAATGAACTCTGATCTTTAGTTATTTCCATGGATTTTCTATTGGATGGAAGTCAGCTGATTGGCTGGGCCATTCCAGCAGCTTTATTTTCATTCTCTGAAACCAGTTGAGAGTTTCCTTGGCTGTGTGTTTGGGATCACTGTCTTGCTGAAATGTCCATCCTCGTTTCATCTTCATCATCCTAGGACCTAGTAGATCTTTACCAAGAATGTCTCTTTACATTTTTCTATTCATCCTTCGTTCAGTTATATGTTTGTCAGTGCCGGATGCTGACAAACAGCCCCACACCATGATGTTTCCACCTCCAAACTTTACTGTTGTTATGATGTTTTTGGGGTGATGTGCAGGGCCATTTATGGTGTGTATTATGGAATCCAAAGCGTTACATTTTGGTCTCATCTGACCAGACTCTGTTCTCTCAGTATTTCATAGGCTTGTCTAAATGTTGTGCTACAAACTTTAAATGAGCTTCAACATGTTTTTTCTTCAGCAATGGAGTCTTGTGTGGTGAGTGTGTATACAGGCAATGAAGAGTTTTACTTATTGTTTTCTTTCAAACAATTGTACCTGCGAATTCCAGGTCTTTCTGAAGCGGTCCTTGGCTCTTGGACAACTGTTCTAATAATTCTTTTTACTCCTCTATCAGGAATCTTGCGAGGAGCAACTGATCATGGCTGGTTTATGGTAAAATGAGCCAATGGCATCAGTATGTTTCACAACAATAAGGTTGCAAAGATCTTGAGAGAGCGCTTTGCTTTTCCCCATCATGAGATGTTTCTTGTGTGACACCTTGTTAATGAGACACCTTTTTATAGGCCACCAGTTGGGACTGAACTAGCGTCAGTGCACAGCTATTTTCAGATCTCTCCAGAGATGTTCAATTGGATTCAGGTCTGGGGTCTAGCTGGGCCACTCAAGGACATTCACAGAGTTGTCCTGAAGTCACTCCTTTGATATCTGTGTGCATTGTCCTGCTGAGAGATGAACCATCGCCCCAGTCTGAGGTCAAGAGCGCGCTGGTTTTCATCCAGGATGTCTCTGTACATTGTTATATTCATCTTTCCCTCAATCCTGACTAAGTCTCCCAGTTCCTGCATCTGAAAATCATCCCCATAACATGATGCTGCCACCACCATGCTTCATTGTAGGGATGGTGCCTGGTTTCCTCCAAACATGACACCTGACATTCACACCAAAGAGTTCAATCTTTGTCTCATCAGACCAGAGAATTTTGTTTCTCATGGTCTGAAAGTCCTTCAGGTGTCTTTTGGCAAATTCCAGGTGCCTTTACTAAGGACTGGCTTCTGTCTGGGCACTCTTCCATACAGGTCTGATTGGTGGATTGCTGCAGAGATGGTTGTCCTTCTGGAAGGTTCTCCTCTCTCCACAGAGGAATGCTGGAGCTCTGACAGAGTGACTATCGGGTTCTTGATCACCTCCCTGACTAAGGCCCTCCTCCCCCGATCGCCCAGTTTAGACGGGCGGCCAGCTCTAGGAACTTCTTCCATTCACAGATGATGACGGTCACTCTGCTCATTGGAACCTTCAAAGCAGCAGAAATGTTTCTGTGCTCTTCCCCAGATTTGTTCCTCGAGGCAATCCTGTCTCGGAGGTCTACAGATAATTCCTTTGACATCATGCTTGGTTTGTGCTCTGACATGCACTGTCAACTGTGGGACCTTATATGTAGACAGGTGTGTGCCTTTCCAAATCATGTTCAAGCCACTGAATTTACCCCAGGTGTACCTCAATTAAGCTGTAGAAACATCTCAAGGATAATCAGTGGAAACAGGAGGCACCTGAGCTCAATTTTTACCTTCATGGCAAAGGCTGTGAATACTTATGTACATGTGATTTCTTAGTTTTTTATTTTTAATAAATTTTCAAAAATCTGAAAAAAAAACTTTTTTACATTGTCATTATGGGGTGTTGTGTATTTATTTCATTCATTTTGGAATAAGGCTGTAACATAAGAAAATGTGGAAAAAGTGAAGCGCTGTGAATACTTTCTGGATGCATGATATCTTGCTTTGTCTGACCTCACTTGCTCTATGATTCTCTCTCTGTCTCTTTCTCTTGGAGTGTGCGCACACAGTGAGGAAATATGACAGCAAACCGCTCAAAATTTAGCATATATGTCAAAAAAGTGGCAGATCTCTGTGGAAATGTAGCATCATCTGTAGCGCAGAATCTCCACATGAGAAAACAACACACACAAGTTCCGTGCACTGTTGCACAGAAAGGTGTTTTTGCATCACCTCTGTGGATCGGATGCGTTTTAAGCCACACAACAAACTCACAACTGCTGCCGTCTTGTGTAAAGGGTGCCCTTGTGTGATACATCCAATAGATTGTTAATTTAACACAAATCAACCAAGTTTATTGTACTTTAGTAGAATAATTTTGCATGCTTCAACTCAACTCTAGATTTTTTTCAGAAGACACACAACATTCTGAAAGACTCATTCCATCCTGCTAATTATCTGTTTGAACTGTTGCCCTCAGGGAAATGTTACAGGTCCACAACACGCACCACAAGATTCATGGACAGTTTCTATCCCAAAGCTCTCACCATACTCAACCCTGATCTGAAAACAAACCCACTCATATCTGCCAGCATTAATCAATAACATCAATACCTCATGCAATTGCTCTGCACTTTATATTTTGCGCTACTTGTTTTAATTTGTAATGCATACAATGGCACTGAGCTGATGGCATATGTATATGTATATGTATGATGCCATGAATGTACTGAATGGATGAGAGAGTGAGAATGTATTTTTTTATTGACTATTTATTAGGCTATCATTTTTAAGTCCACTACATGAGTGCAGTGAATTTCATTCTATTATGGTGCAATGACAATACATTTCTGTTCTATTATATTCTTCAGTTATTTGCGTTATCAAAACTTAAAAGAATGAAAGCAAACCATTCCTCAAACTATCTGAGTTGAAATTGCACATTAGATTTTTACAGACAACTGACGTAGGCTTACCACCAGAGCGTGATCTGAGACCTCAGACCTGCATCCCTCCCTGCAAAACAGCTCCAGTTTCTTCCGTCTGGCATTTCAGGCACTTTGTCAGACAGTACTGAGGAGATGTTTAGTAGTTCTTTAGTGAATCCTTTAAAACAACACTCCTTTTCTCAAGATGATCACATCGGCAGCTGCCCCCGTCCCTCACCTTCTTGGGGCCGGGCAAGGCAAATGAAAAAGGGAATCAGTGATATCATCCTTGGAGTTCTACTGATGTGTGGGTGTCTCCTCCTGCAGGCTGAGGAGCGCCATGGCAACGTGGAGGAGCGGCTGAGACAGCTGGAGTCACAACTGGAGGAGAAAAACCAGGAGCTGGGAAGGGTGCGTGTGTGTGTGTTGGGGGGTGCTGATGCTTCACATTAACCAGATCCTGGGCTTCCCTCATGCATGCATGTACAAATTCCAGCACACACTTGCGTCCATTTTCTTGGTGTATTGTTGCATGAATTTGAACCATCATCCTTACGTTTTTTTCACAGTATTATGCACCTCCAACCCCCAGTCCCACACTCACACCCACCAGACTGATTGGCTGCTATGTTTAGATGCTGAATCACTCACACTCGGATAATTTCTCTGCGTGTGCGATCTCATGACTATATTTAGTTTAAGCAGCTCTGTGAGAATGCAGACGTGTTGTTAATTTCCTTGAATGAAATGACTGCATGCTACATATTAAGAAGCACAGATTCTTTCATTGATGAGAATGCAGTTAACCCTTTTCTCAGTCATATAAACCGCTGTAATTAAATCATCCTGGCAGCGAGCTCCACTGCTGACCGAGACACCGTACATCTGGCACCTGGTGATCTTGAGCTAAATCGACACTATATCCTATAATCCACACAGAGATGATTGATTAACTGCACAAAATGCGCTGAAATGATGACGATTTGATGATGTCACACTCCCTGTGCTCCTCAGGCTCGTCAGAGAGAGAAAATGAACGAGGAGCACAACAAGCGTTTATCTGACACCGTGGATCGTCTGCTGACCGAGTCCAATGAAAGACTGCAGCTCCATCTGAAGGAGCGCATGGCTGCCCTGGAGGACAAGGCAAGGCCTTTTCGCAACACAAGTGATGTCATTAAAGGTCAAACAAATGGCATTTTACATATTAAAGCTACAGTGTGTAGGGTTTAGTATCATCTAGTGGTGAGGTTGAAGATTGCATCATGCTGATGCCAGTCATGATTTTGTTTTCTTTCATGTTTTTTGCTTCTTTTGTGATGACGAGTCATGCTCCCGTGCCATCTCTTATGATAAGCAATGTGTATGATCCTCCATTTCACAAAAAATAAGGGTTTGCAAACTTGTCGGTTTGCACTAGCAATCAGTGGACAGTGTATAAAATGGTAAATGGACTGCATTTATATAGCGCTTTTCCATCTGCATCAGACGCTCAAAGCGCTTTACAATTATGCCCCACATTCACCCTGATGTCAGGCTGCTGCCATGCAAGGCTCCGCCCACTTCACACCGGGAGCAACTAGGGGATGCCCAAGGGCCCTTAGTGATTTTCCAGTCAGGCTGGGATTTGAAACGAGGATCCTCTGGTCTCAAGCCCAACGCTTTAACCAGTAGACCATCATCTCCCCCGTATAGGGGAGCAACTACTGATTGTTTCTTTTTTTTCTTCAGTCCAGTCTTGTAAAAGGATTTTCTTTCACCAAAACATCAAATCTAGGCTTGCATCATTGGAGCTGAACTTCTTTTTAAGGTCTTCTTTTTAAGAAAACCCTCCACTGTACCACTTCATCAGGAAGCTGTATAACTGGTGACACAAAATGCAAAACATGCACTGTGCACAATTTCTCCAGTTACAGCCACAGAAGCCTGTAACAACCTCTGGGTTGTCTGGGTGTCTTGGTGGCTTTCCTCACTCTTCTCCTTCTTGCACAGTCACTCAGTTTTTGAGAACTGTCTACGCCACACAGATTTACCATAGAGTGTCATACTGCTTGTATTTCTTCATAACTGATATAAATAAAGTGCAAGACATTCAGTGACTTGGAAATGTTCATGTATCCATCCCCTGACTTGTCTGAAGAAAACTGACAATAAAACTAATTATTTACAGGTATTATATCAAAGGGACCCATTACTTATGCAACTCATCATCTTGGCTTTTATATTTTTAATTAATTTATATCAAGTTGTAGAGATTTGCTTTGAGTTTGAGTTTAAGGAAGATAATTTTTGATTTTTTTATATCGAGAAGCCTGATTTACTTTTTGTATTTGAAACAACTTCAAATGTGTGAAATACCAAGAGGCCAAATACATTTTGCAAGGCAGTGTATGTCCGTTTTAGGCTGCTGTATCAACATGGTGGTGCAACACGTCAGCCTTCATGAAGAGGCCCACTCCCATGTAGATATGAAGGGCTCATTCTAAACTTACAAAAACACAGTGATTCGTTGGAAGTAATTATACACTAATGAACAGATGGTTCTGAATGCTATGTTCTATTTGTGACAATAAACTCCCTTAAATCCTGCACACTGTAGTTTATACACTCAACAAAAATATAAACGCAACACTTTTGGTTTTGCTCCCATTTTGTATGAGATGAACTCAAAGATCTAAAACTTTTTCCACATACACAATATCACCATTTCCCTCAAATATTGTTCACAACCAGTCTAAATCTGTGATAGTGAGCACTTCTCCTTTGCTGAGATAATCCATCCCACCTCACAGGTGTGCCATACCAAGATGCTGATTAGACACCATGATTAGTGCACAGGTGTGCCTTAGACTGCCCACAATAAAAGGCCACTCTGAAAGGTGCAGTTTTATCACACAGCACAATGCCACAGATGTCGCAAGATTTGAGGGAGCGTGCAATTGGCATGCTGACAGCAGGAATGTCAACCAGAGCTGTTGCTTGTGTATTGAATGTTCATTTCTCTACCATAAGCCGTCTCCAAAGGCGTTTCAGAGAATTTGGCTGTACATCCAACCAGCCTCACAATCGCAGACCACGTGTAACCACACCAGCCCAGGACCTCCACATCCAGCATGTTCACCTCCAAGATCATCTGAGACCAGCCACTCGAACAGCTGCTGAAACAATCGGTTTGCATAACCAAAGAATTTCTGCACAAACTGTCAGAAACCATCTCAGGGAAGCTCATCTGCATGCTCGTCGTCCTCATCGGGGTCTCGACCTGGCTCCAGTTTGTCGTCATAACCAACTTGAGTGGGCAAATGCTCACATTCGCTGGCATTTGGCACGTTGGAGAGGTGTTCTCTTCACGGATGATGCAAAGGAGATGTGTTGCACTACATGAGGCAAATGGTGGTCACACCAGATACTGACTGGTATCCCCCCCCCAGTAAAACAAAACTGCACCTTTCAGAGTGGCCTTTTATTGTGGACAGTCTAAGGCACACCTGTGCACTAATCATGGTGTCTAATCAGCATCTTGATATGGCACACCTGTGAGGTGGGATGGATTATCTCAGCAAAGGAGAAGTGCTCACTATCACAGATTTAGACTGGTTTGTGAACAATATTTGAGGGAAATGGTGATATTGTGTATGTGGAAAAAGTTTTAGATCTTTGAGTTCATCTCATACAAAATGGGAGCAAAACCAAAAGTGTTGCGTTTATATTTTTGTTGAGTATAATAGCAGCCAATAGATATTTTCTGCATAAATGTGGAGTGGAGTCATGGTGTCCTACACACAGAATGAAGCAACACTGCCCTCTGTGTGTTGTATTTGTAATTCAAGCTTTTCTGTTGTTTTCAAAGCCAGACCAGCCGTGCATGCACGCTTTGTGCATGTAAGTCCCGTCCTGTGAAACAATTGCATTACAGACAGTTACAGATTACAGATAGTTGACATATGTACCCCATCACTTGACATCGTTCAACACATGGTCAGTTGTGTTCTTGTATATTTCGATTCAGTCACCTGAACATACCTAACTGAGCTGATCGACTCTGATTATCCCTCGTCACTGAAATGGACTCGGTCCCTCCATGCTTGTCATATTTTGAGAGCCCTAGAGTTCTCTGTTGCCCCTTTCTGAGACCTTATATACTTGTATCATATTGTAAATGGACACAAATGTGGCTTCTACACATATGACCTTGACCCATATTTCCAAGGTCATCTATGAAAATGGCAGACGAAGACATCCACCGTCTCACCCCAAAATACCACGTTTTCTCTCAAAATATCAATTCTAGAGCTTATATTTGTATGGAACACCTACAGCAAATCATGCACCTGACTCACTTTAGCACACTATATATACACAAATGGATAAAAATTTAACTTTTGGGGTAAAATTTGCCTTCTCAGCACCAAATTCTCTACTAAAGTTTGCATTGGACACCCATAGCAAATCATTCATCCAAGCTGCCTTAAGCCAACTGCATTTGACCTTGGACCTTATGGTCAAGGCCGCGCGTGAAATTAAAGCTACTCTTTCCTGTACTATTTGGGCTTTTTCGACTCATTTTTCACTATTCCCCGGCATGAAATAGGGGGTCCATTGAAAGGACTCCATGCATCTGTCCGTGTTTATTTATTTAATTTGTCACCAAGCCGTATCAGCATAATCCTTGGGATCTCAGGCAAGTATTGGCTTGTTAGTTCAGGGACAAATGTTGTATGTGCAGTACGTTTGGTCCCAAGGATCAGAATTGGGAAACATCAGTTTATAGGCCCGTCATCTCAGAACACATGAATATACAGCATGTTGCATCAGAGACACCTTGTGATAATTTTATCTTTTCCTGTTCCAGAACTGTCTCATTCAGGATCTTGAGAACTGCCAAAAGCAACTTGAAGAGTTCCACCACACCAGGGTCAGTACTCTTTACGTCACTGGCTGCACCGTGTCCTCCTCAGTGCCTGCTCGTAACCCTCATCACATCCCTCTGTGCTTCAGGAAAGGCTGATTGGAGAGATTGAGAAGCTGAGGAATGAGATCGACCATTTGAAACGCCGCAGTGGGGCGTTTGGGGATGGAACACACCCACGGTACAAACCCGAGTGCACTCATTCCTCTGTACTGCAAAATCTTGAGTGATAATTTAACTATTAACTCTGTTCCCAACTTTATATAATCTTCAATAGTTACAAGTTAAAGTCTCACTTTTGACAGTGTTACAATATGAACTCTTTAACAGTTTTAATTTTTGGACACTTTCTGCTTTGTTTTATGAAATCAAGAGTATTTGTAACACTATGGAGAGTACTTTAATGTTGTGTAGAGAAAAATGTGTAACTGCACTGGCGTTGCATGTGGGAATGCCACAGAGAAGGGCTTCAGGTTGGGTTTAAACCCACAACCTTCTGTTTATGAAGCAAAATCATTGTATTGTTTTGTTTTTGTTTTTTTTGTTGTTTTTTTTGTTTTTTTTTTTTTATTTCACACTCATCTGCAGTATATGGATATAATGATACATTGCAAGTCAGTTAAAAATTAACATAAATGTGTGAAGATTCAAATCAGATGAGATGAAGAATTAATCACGATGCTATTTCACTGATGGACACACCAGAGATTGAGTTGAAGTTGGTTTGAGGGTGGATATACTGTTTCAATATCAAACATCACTCTGCTTTAAAGATGTTCCTGGTGACGCAAAGCACAGCTTTGACACATAGGTTTCACGAAAAGATGCGCTGAATTCCAGCAATGTGCGGTTGGGTGACACAAACAATATTTTAGAACATTCCCAGATGTAATCTTAACACATAAATCAATAAACACTGCATTTTCTCATGACTGGAGCTGCGCAGAGCCGACAGCCCATTGGAGTGTGCCACTTTATCACAAGATGCTTTAGAACCAGTGGGCAATGAGAAAAGTAGAAATTGCATTTATATTTATATACTGTTTTATTGAAATAATTTGCTTTGCTAAAAAGATTTCAAGGTTATATGTAGATTTTTTTTAAATTAGGACAATGCCTATTATAGTGGATATTATGTTTGTCTGCTCCTTTCTCTGCCCCTGACTAAGGCAGTGTCTCTGGAGTTGGTCCCTGGATGCTGGACTGTGGCTGCCCACTGCTCCTAGTGGTTAGATTATGTCTAACTGTATTTAGGATGGGTTAAATGCAAAGGACAAGTTTAGCTCTATGTATGTATGTATGTATATATGTGCAATGACAATAACGTTTGTATTCTGTTCTGTTCTTGGAGATGTTAACACTCCACTTTTTGCTGTATACATTACTGATTGTCCATATATCTAACCTCAGGTCTCACTTGGGGAGCTCCAGCGACCTTCGCTACTCCATGGTGGAGGGCCAAGATGGCCACTACAGCACAGCTGTGATCAGGCGAGCACAGAAGGGCAGGCTGTCAGCACTACGAGATGATCCAAATAAGGTGCTGTGGTCTTTCCCAAGCCAACACAACTCCACAGTACCTCACACTCAGTAGAGAAACGTGCAGATATGTGTCCTGCTAACCACCTACCCAGCTCCTTATAATAAATCCATGTCCGCTTTGCTAATAATTATTAGTGCTTGTCAGAACTGTGGCTTGTGATCTTCATACTCATGCCTAACTTACCATTCTCTACTAACCTCTTTGTCTCTCTGTCACCTGCTGCCATGGACATGCTGT
This sequence comes from Thalassophryne amazonica, assembly GCF_902500255.1. Classification (NCBI taxonomy): domain Eukaryota; kingdom Metazoa; phylum Chordata; class Actinopteri; order Batrachoidiformes; family Batrachoididae; genus Thalassophryne; species Thalassophryne amazonica. Next base: position 80,791,922 of record NC_047105.1, read on the forward strand.
CTCATGTAAGTTCTCATACCTGGACATATACATACTACTCCGTTCCATGTATGTTAATGTGTGTGCTACCACTCAGGATTCATCCACAGCATCACTTCTGACACACTTGGATGTGATCGTTATGGGTATGGTAGAATCTGTTTGTGTTGGTTGCAAATGTAACTGTTCTGAAAGGCAACGCTATTAATGTAAATTTCTTCTTTGCAAACTTTGAAAGGGCTAAATTGTGCAAGTGCCAGTTTTATGTTGGTGCATGTACAAATTTTCTGGCTGTAAGGCTCCATAAAAAAAGAAACATTAGTTCACCATCCTCACCCGCATTCTGAAATCGGCCCACAACTATTTTTATTTTCTATTTTGGCAAATTTCATTGACTGTGGTACAGCCATTGCAAGATCCAGCATGCCCGCTAGGCGGCGAGTATGCTTTGGCCGATGTTTACCAAGCTGGACCCAGAAGTTGAGGATTGTTGTCATTGACGACCACACAGTTATGGGGCCATTATTGTAGCAAAAGTATTTGCAAATGCGTATTTTGATCTGTGTGTGTGTGTGTGTGTGTGTGTGTGTGTGTGTGTGTGTGTGTGTGTGTGTGTGTGTGTGTGTGTGTGTGTGTGTGTGTGTGTGTGTGTGTGCAAACAGATCCACAAATGCATAAAAAAATCTGTGCGTGTGTATCCGTGTGTCTGTGAAAATCATGCCACTCAATTGGATGTGTTCTTACATGTGACTTTTGCTACAGTTCTGCTGCGTTAGATCTGTAAATGCATGCAGCGATGTGTGTGTGTGTGTGTGTGTGTGTGTGTGTGTGTGTGTGTGTGTGTGTGTGTGTGTGTGTGTGTGTGTGTGTGTGTGTGTGTGTGTGTGTGTGTGTGTGTGTGTGTGTGGAGACTTGTCTGTGTGCCTCCACCAGACGGCGCAAGCACCAATGACATCGCTCATCACTGTCATTTTAAGACTGGCTGGTCCCTCGATGAGATCAAAATACACATTTGCAAATACTTTTCCTACAATAATGACCCCATAAATGTCCAAAAGACAAATGTTGGGCTGCAAAAGACGAGACAATTTTCCAAGTCAACGATGCAACAGTGTGTCGTTTATGCTGGACACACAGCATAAACGACACACAGCTTTGTTTCCGCCCCTGAAACCATCCACCAATCACAGACGGGGACTCACACAGTTTAATTTGCATGCAGTATCTATAAATGAGTGGTCACACTGGTCTACAAATATTTAGAAGTTGTCTGCTTCAGAAATGAAATGTGCTATTTATTATTGATTTTTGCATGTTGAATTCAAATATAACAATAACAATGGCTAAATCGCTACTGTTTCCAAGATATACAAGGTTTTACATTTTGTGTCTACATAAATATATTGTGTTAACAGTAAAGTTTTCATAAAAAATCATAATGTAACACTTTAAAATCAGCAGCGCAGTAATAGCATTTCTTAACAATACAGCCAATCAATAATTTCAAACATTTTCATTCTTTATTTCAGAAGCATTTTGGCTGTAGACCAGTGGTATTGGAGCCAAAATCTCATTCGTTTTGTTAAATGCAAATTACATATATGTACAGAGTCAGTGTTAATCTGTCTGTTTAATTTGCTTTTACAAAATAAACTCAATCAACGATATTTAATTGACACGCAGCTATGGAGCCATTATTGTAGCAAAACTATTTGCAAATTTAATGCAATCTGCATTTAACGAAACGAAAGCGGTTTTGGCTTCAATAACCGTTCATTTATAGATACTGCGTGCAAATTAAACTGTGAGTCCCCGTCTGTGATTGGTGGATGGTCTCAGGGGCGGAAACAAAGCTGTGTGTTTGTGCAATGTGCAATGTCATTGGTGCTTGCGCCCTCTGGTGGAGGCACACAGACAAGTCTCCACACACACACACACACACACACACACACACACACACAAATCGCTACACGCATTTACAGATGCAGAACTGTAGCAAAAGTCACATGTAAGAACACATCCAATCGAGTGGCCCAGTTTTGACAGACACACAGATACACACGCACAGATTTTTTACGCATTTGTGGATGTCAGTGTCAGTGTCAATGTCAAATTTATTTATATAGCACATTTAATACAGAAAAAACTGCCCAAAGTGCTGCACACACCCAAAAAATAATATAGTAATAATGAAAAACACAACATGAACAAAATGGCTAAAATGATAATCATAACCAAAACAGGAATCGACTAGCTTGAGTCGAAAGCCAGAGCAAACAAATGAGTTTTTAACAAAGACTTGAAGATGTTTAAAGACGGGGCCATACAAACATTCTAAGGAAGCCCGTTCCAGAGTTTACACACACACAGATTTTTTTTTACACATTTGTGGATCTGTTTACACACACACAGATCAAATTACGCATTTGCAAATACGGAATTTTGCTACAATAACGGCCCCATATACAGTCAGTAGCTCTGTGTCACTCACACACAGTATGCATGTTTATCACGCTACTAGCGTGCAGAACATTGACTGTATTCAACATGGAAATAAGATTTATTTTAAAATGTCTGATATTTGCAGTCCCTCAATTGGTATGCAGGTGCTATGTGTGTCATTTTTCAGGTTTGAAATAACATTGTATGTACCTGTTTCTAAGAAAGAAAAAAAAATCCACCCTCCCGCATCATTTTTCTGATGTCAAGAATGATAAACCAATGGGGGGTTTTTTATGGGGCCTAAGTAAAATTTAGGCATTTAGTTGGATTGCTTATATGTCACAGGAGTCCACATACAGACTGATACTTGCTCTGTGCCATGTAGGTTTGTGCCAGTCTTTACCACCCTAAAAGTGTTGGTGGCACTCTGCACTTTTCTGATTTGCACTCATTGCTTAACATTATGAACACTGTATCATTAGCATATAATAGTGTTGTGACTAACTCAACATTTTTTAATAACAGGTTTTAACAAATGAGACAGCTGCATTTGAAAGGGAATGTTTCCCCAAGCTGGGGTAAAGTTTTTACCATGGCACAGCCAATGGACGAGAGTTCCCTATGTGTGGTGGTCAGTCAGTCAGTCAGTCAGTCAGTCATGTGACATATCACTTGTGAGCAAGATTACTTCAGTTGTACAAGACCACTTGTCGCCAGACTTGGTATATACATGTATATATATATGCATAGTGACCCCGAGAAACCTGTTTGTTTTTAGGGCAAAAAGGTTGAAAGTCAAGGTCATTGGCGTGTACTTTGTAAAAATGTTGAGTGCAATAACTTTTTTCCTAATTCCTGACCGATTGACGCTAAACTTGGTTTGTTTGTTAGGCATATAGGCAAACACTGTTAAGTGGGTTAGTGCAGACTATCAGCTTGATTACATTGGTCTTGACAAAAGTCATTTCTTGTGTAACTCCTCTGTTGTAAGCACAAACACCGCCCTACTCAACACTTACTGATTGTGCGAACAAAGATCAGCACATTTGAATGGACCAAGTTTGACAGATTTGAACTTTCAGTGTGGGGTGCCTCTGTGGCGTGAGTTTGTGTTTTGCAATGCTGATATCTTCGCAGGTGGAGGAAGGTCCAATTCTTTAGGGTCCTTGTGCTGTCTGGCTTCCTGTATGGTTGTATGACTTGGAACTAACCAGTGATTTAAGGTGACGACTGGATGTCTTTGGTACTAGGTCTCTTCAACAATCATTGGGTACCACTGGAATCACTTTGTATCAAGGAGGAACGTCAGCTATGACATTTTGGCCATGTGATGCCGTGATCTGTGCATGACCCAACATGCAGGTGCCTCAGTGTTGAGGAGCGTAGCTGCTGGACAAACATCAAAAGGAAAAGTCCATTTCAAGTGGCTGAGGCAGATAGATGGTTGCTTTCTTGAAATGAGGATGGACTGGTTGTCTACCTGGGTGTTTGTCATCCAGGGTCCTGGGTGATTTTGTGGTGTTGCAGATGCAGTGATGCGTAACACCAGCGCACGCTCCCCACCTTACTTGACTTTTGTTGATAGTTTTACTCAGTGCCGTTCATCGTGTCTGTGTAAATGCTCCTGTCTTGTCCTGCAGAAGATAACTGTGTGTTAACAGTCGTACTTGTTGTGTCCAGGTGTATGCTGTATTTGAACAGGACTATCCATCGCTGCGTGGGAGTGTCAGCCACCTACTTGGAAGTGACATTGAGGCAGAATCTGACTTGGATGATGAGGTTAGCTCCACCCTGCTTTCCCCTAGTGGCCAATCAGATGCTCAGACTCTTGCTCTCATGCTGCAGGAGCAGCTCGATGCCATCAATGAAGAGATCAGGTGAGAAATGCCACGCACTTTCCTATTTCATATTCATATTACACGGCACATACTATACTTTGAGAAATGTTTGTTCCGCTTCTCTGAGATCCAACTTCCACCAAACGTGCATGTAGAATGACTCCAGAATTGCCCTTATAAAGGGTTTGTTTTGGCAAAGGTCAAGGTTATTAGAATCAAAAGCAAAATTATATCTTTTTTCACTCCAATGTCCGCCATGTTTGGTGGGTTCCGGAATTGAACAGGTGTCATCAAATTTACCAAATACCATATTTACCAAATGACAGCTGCAGACTCCCAGAAATATTGCTACAACATTGTAGGATGAAACCAAGATTTTAGTGGAAAATATTTAATAGGCTTGGGATACGTTCCATACCTCTACCCGAGATTGAGCCACAGACTTTGTACAAATGAATTAAGTGTCTTACCACTCCTCCACCTTGGCTGTCATTGAGAAGAAATGGCTCAGAACTACGTGAACATGTTTACATTTGATTATCTTCAACACTGTTGCTATGTTGGTGGGATTCAAGAGAATGACGTGGCAACATTAAACCTCAACCAAAATACAATGTTGCATTTATGTTTGCTGGGAATGACTTCATGATGAAGTCACAAAGATGTCAAAATATAAACTTATATGTAGTTTTTAAAAACACTGTTCCTACCATCTGTGGTCCCTTGAAGCTCACTGCATCTGTTGCTGGGAATAAATATTTTTTGTTTGTAGAGCACACAGCGTATGTATCAACCCTCCGATGTCTTTTCTTTGTTTTATTTTTTATTATCATGTTTTTATGTTTGCTATTCAGTCATTCCATTCAGTACCCATTTCCACACTGGAAAACAATTATGAAACTACATCAAGAAAATAAGTTCTAATATTGACACAAAAAAGAGAAAATATCAATTCTTTCAAGAGTAATTGTGAGAAAAACATGAATAAACACAAATATCTGATTATTAAGAGATGAAAGAATTCAGCATTTTAATTTAAAATTATGTGATACTTGGTCGCTGTTGAAATGTTCAATGTTTAATTGCTACCTGGTCTCACGGCAAGTCGTGATTCAGCAACACGAAATGTACATTAATCTATTGATTTGTGATATTGTGACAAAAAGCGCCTCATTTTCGTCATGGCAGTACGAATTCATTCTAATTCATTCTGTGATGGCTGCACAAAATTAAAAGTGAAGCGGGGGAGGGGTTATGGTTAGGGTGGGGGGAAAGAGTAAGATTAGGTTATGGTTAAGGTTAGGGTCGGGGGTAGGAGTAGGGTTAGGAATAGTGAGTTAAAAAAAAAACCCTCACGAAAATTTGACTCATTTCGTCACGGGAGCATGAAAAAAAAAAACGTGAGACTGGGCTGTTAATTGTAAAAGCTGTTACGATTGTGTGACTACAGAATGATCCAGGTAGAGAGAGAGTCAGCTGACCTGCGCTCTGATGAGATCGAGTCTCGTGTGAACAGCGGCAGCATGGACGGACTCAACGTGACGCTTCGGCCCCGGGCCCTGCCCACCTCTGCCACCGCTCAGTCTTTAGCATCATCCTCGTCCCCACCCACCAGCGGACACTCCACGCCCAAGCATCATTCACGTAACCCCAGCCACCACCTTGGCATCATGACACTGGTCAGACAGCAAACACGTGCAAAAACACCTGGCTGTGCAGTATGCTGCTCGCAAATGTATGTTTTTATAATGTGTGCTGTTTTGTGTGTCACAGCCAAGTGATCTGAGGAAACATCGCAGGAAAGTAGCAGTAAGTCAGACTTCTTTGTTTATTTGTTTGTCTCACTTTTACTTCTGTAAGTGAGCTCTGTTACTGTTGTGGTGTTTCCAGTCCCCAGTGGAAGTGGACAAAGCCACAATCAAGTGTGAGACGTCGCCACCATCCTCCCCACGCAGTTTACGACTCGAAACCAATTTTGCCCAATTTACAGGAAGCCTTGAGGATGGCCGAGGGTAAAACACACACACACACCTTAAGAAGTACACATACATACCTTTAAAACTCTTTCCCTAGTTAGACAGGATAAGGAGCTGGCCTACCAGTAGGTGGACCTGGGTTCAAATCCCTGCCATGCTACACTTAGTATGCATGGTCACAGTCCACCCCAGTGTAATGGGAAACAGCTTTCGCTGGAGAAATAGCCGACGTCGGACTGGAGACCTATTAAGGAGGAGGCTCTTACCCACTTCACGTTTCCTAAGCCAGAGATAAGCACGAAGACTCATGGACCTTTGGGCCTATATTACTCTTCTTGTTAGATAATGTGTTATTCCCTGTGCTGGTAACAGTATTAGTAAAAATGTGGATGAGGTTAATCCATCCCATCCAGCTTGTGTAGACAATAACACAGCAACAATAAATGCTGTCATCATGTAACACCAAATTAAAACAGTACAAAATGAGGGTGGGGTTATTAGATGATATTTAATTTGATGCACCACATCAATAAAAAGGCAATTTTATTTGCCTATGTAGTATCCCATAAACCTGTCTGCCACCTGCTGGTTATCAATCAATCAATCAATTTTTTTATATAGCGCCAAATCACAACAAACAGTTGCCCCAAGGCGCTTTATATTGTAAGGCAAGGCCATACAATAATTATGTAAAACCCCAACAGTCAAAACGACCCCCTGTGAGCAAGCACTTGGCTACAGTGGGAAGGAAAAACTCCCTTTTAACAGGAAGAAACCTCCAGCAGAACCAGGCTCAGGGAGGGGCAGTCTTCTGCTGGGACTGGTTGGGGCTGAGGGAGAGAACCAGGAAAAAGACATGCTGTGGAGGGGAGCAGAGATCGATCACTAATGATTAAATGCAGAGTGGTGCATACAGAGCAAAAAGAGAAAGAAACAGTGCATCATGGGAACCCCCCCAGCAGTCTACGTCTATAGCAGCATAACTAAGGGATGGTTCAGGGTCACCTGATCCAGCCCTAACTATAAGCTTTAGCAAAAAGGAAAGTTTTAAGCCTAATCTTAAAAGTAGAGAGGGTGTCTGTCTCCCTGATCTGAATTGGGAGCTGGTTCCACAGGAGAGGAGCCTGAAAGCTGAAGGCTCTGCCTCCCATTCTACTCTTACAAACCCTAGGAACTACAAGTAAGCCTGCAGTCTGAGAGCGAAGCGCTCTATTGGGGTGATATGGTACTATGAGGTCCCTAAGATAAGATGGGACCTGATTATTCAAAACCTTATAAGTAAGAAGAAGAATTTTAAATTCTATTCTAGAATTAACAGGAAGCCAATGAAGAGAGGCCAATATGGGTGAGATATGCTCTCTCCTTCTAGTCCCTGTCAGTACTGTAGCTGCAGCATTTTGAATTAAATGAAGGCTTTTTAGGGAACTTTTAGGACAACCTGATAATAATGAATTACAATAGTCCAGCCTAGAGGAAATAAATGCATGAATTAGTTTTTCAGCATCACTCTGAGACAAGACCTTTCTGATTTTAGAGATATTGCGTAAATGCAAAAAAGCAGTCCTACATATTTGTTTAATATGCGCTTTGAATGACATATCCTGATCAAAAATGACTCCAAGATTTCTCACAGTATTACTAGAGGTCAGGGTAATGCCATCCAGAGTAAGGATCAATCAATCAATCAACTTTTTTCTTATATAGCGCCAAATCACAACAAACAGTTGCCCCAAGGCGCTCCACATTGTAAGGCAAGGCCATACAATAATTATGAAAAACCCCAACGGTCAAAACGACCCCCTATGAGCAAGCACTTGGCCACAGTGGGAAGGAAAAACTCCCTTTTAACAGGAAGAAACCTCCAGCAGAACCAGGCTCAGGGAGGGGCAGTCTTCTGCTGAGACTGGTTGGGGCTGAGGGAAAGAACCAGGAAAAAGACATGCCGAGAAGGGGGGCAGAGATCGATCACTAATGATTAAATGCAGAGTGATGCATACGGAGCAAAAAGAGAAAGAAACAGTGCATCATGGGAACCCCCCACAGTCTACGTCTAAAGCAACATAACCAAGGGATGGTCCAGGGTCACCCGATCCAGCCCTAACTATAAGCCTTAGCGAAAAGGAAAGTTTTAAGCCTAATCTTAAAAGTAGAGAGGGTATCTGTCTCCCTGATCTGAATTGGGAGCTGGTTCCACAGGAGAGGAGCCTGAAAGCTGAAGGCTCTGCCTCCCATTCTACTCTTACAAACCCTAGGAACCACAAGTAAGCCCGCAGTCTGAGAGCGAAGCGCTCTAATGGGGTAATATGGTACTACGAGGTCCCTAAGATAAGATGGGACCTGATTATTCAAAACCTTATAAGTAAGAAGAAGAATTTTAAATTCTATTCTAGAATTAACAGGAAGCCAATGAAGAGAGGCCAACACGGGTGAGATATGCTCTCTCCTGCTAGTCCCCGTCAGTACTCTAGCTGCAGCATTCTGAACCAACTGAAGGCTTTTTAGGGAACTTTTAGGACAACCTGATAATAATGAATTACAATAGTCCAGCCTAGAGGAAATAAATGCATGAATTAGTTTTTCAGCATCACTCTGAGACAAGACCTTTCTGATTTTAGAGATATTGCGTAAATGCAAAAAGGCAGTCCTACATATTTGTTTAATATGCGCTTTGAATGACATATCCTGATCAAAAATGACTCCAAGATTTCTCACAGTATTACTAGAGATCAGGGAAATGCCATCCAGAGTAACGATCTGGTTAGACACCATGTTTCTAAGATTTGTGGGGCCAAGTACAATAACTTCAGTTTTATCTGAGTTTAAAAGCAGGAAATTAGAGGTCTTTATGTCTGTAAGACAATCCTGCAGTTTAGCTAATTGGTGTGTGTCCTCTGGCTTCATGGATAGATAAAGCTGGGTATCATCTGCGTAACAATGAAAATTTAAGCAATACCGTCTAATAATACTACCTAAGGGAAGCATGTATAAAGTGAATAAAATTGGTCCTAGCACAGAACCTTGTGGAACTCCATAATTAACTTTAGTCTGTGAAGAAGATTCCCCATTTACATGAACAAATTGTAATCTATTAGACAAATATGATTCAAACCACCGCAGTGCAGTGCCTTTAATATCTATGGCATGCTCTAATCTCTGTAATAAAATTTTATGGTCAACAGTATCAAAAGCAGCACTGAGGTCTAACAGAACAAGCACAGAGATGAGTCCACTGTCTGAGGCCATAAGAAGATCATTTGTAACCTTCACTAATGCTGTTTCTGTACTATGATGAATTCTAAAACCTGACTGAAACTCTTCAAATAGACCATTCCTTTGCAAAGAAACCTGGGGTTGTTCTTATTTTCTTCAATTAGTGATGAGTAGAAAGATGTCCTAGCTTTACGGAGGGCTTTTTTATAGAGCAACAGACTCTTTTTCCAGGCTAAGTGAAGATCTTCTAAATTAGTGACACGCCATTTCCTCTCCAACTTACGGGTTATCTGCTTTAAGCTACGAGTTTGTGAGTTATACCACGGAGTCAGGCACTTCTGATTTAAAGCTCTCTTTTTCAGAGGAGCTACAGCATCCAAAATTGTCTTCAATGAGGATGTAAAACTATTGACGAGATACTCTATCTCACTTACAGAGTTTAGGTAGCTACTCTGCACTGTGTTGGTATATGGCATTAGAGAACATCAATCAATCAATCAATTTTTTTTTTTATATAGCGCCAAATCACAACAAACAGTTGCCCCAAGGCGCTTTATATTGTAAGGCAAGGCCATACAATAATGATGTAAAACCCCAACGGTCAAAACGACCCCCTGTGAGCAAGCACTTGGCTACAGTGGGAAGGAAAAACTCCCTTTTAACAGGAAGAAACCTCCAGCAGAACCAGGCTCAGGGAGGGGCAGTCTTCTGCTGGGACTGGTTGGGGCTGAGGGAGAGAACCAGGAAAAAGACATGCTGTGGAGGGGAGCAGAGATCGATCACTAATGATTAAATGCAGAGTGGTGCATACAGAGCAAAAAGAGAAAGAAACAGTGCATCATGGGAACCCCCCAGCAGTCTACGTCTATAGCAGCATAACTAAGGGATGGTTCAGGGTCACCTGATCCAGCCCTAACTATAAGCTTTAGCAAAAAGGAAAGTTTTAAGCCTAATCTTAAAAGTAGAGAGGGTGTCTGTCTCCCTGATCTGAATTGGGAGCTGGTTCCACAGGAGAGGAGCCTGAAAGCTGAAGGCTCTGCCTCCCATTCTACTCTTACAAACCCTAGGAACTACAAGTAAGCCTGCAGTCTGAGAGCGAAGCGCTCTATTGGGGTGATATGGTACTACGAGGTCCCTAAGATAAGATGGGACCTGATTATTCAAAACCTTATAAGTAAGAAGAAGAATTTTAAATTCTATTCTAGAATTAACAGGAAGCCAATGAAGAGAGGCCAATATGGGTGAGATATGCTCTCTCCTTCTAGTCCCCGTCAGCACTCTAGCTGCAGCATTTTGAATTAATTGAAGGCTTTTTAGGGAACTTTTAGGACAACCTGATAATAATGAATTACAATAGTCCAGCCTAGAGGAAATAAATGCATGAATTAGTTTTTCAGCATCACTCTGAGACAAGACCTTTCTGATTTTAGAGATATTGCGTAAATGCAAAAAAGCAGTCCTACATATTTGTTTAATATGCGCTTTGAATGACATATCCTGATCAAAAATGACTCCAAGATTTCTCACAGTATTACTAGAGGTCAGGGTAATGCCATCCAGAGTAAGGATCTGGTTAGACACCATGTTTCTAAGATTTGTGGGGCCAAGTACAATAACTTCAGTTTTATCTGAGTTTAAAAGCAGGAAATTAGAGGTCATCCATGTCTTTATGTCTGTAAGACAATCCTGCAGTTTAGCTAATTGGTGTGTGTCCTCTGGCTTCATGGATAGATAAAGCTGGGTATCATCTGCGTAACAATGAAAATTTAAGCAATACCGTCTAATAATACTGCCTAAGGGAAGCATAGATAGATTAAATGCAGTGTTGAGGCTGTCATTCTCAGCATCTGTGTGGATGTTAAAATCGCCCACTATAATTATCTTATCTGAGCTAAGCACTAAGTCAGACAAAAGGTCTGAAAATTCACAGAGAAACTCACAGTAACGACCAGGTGGACGATAGATAATAACAAATAAAACTGGTTTTTGGGACTTCCAATTTGGATGGACAAGACTAAGAGACAAGCTTTCAAATGAATTAAAGCTCTGTCTGGGTTTTTGATTAATTAATAAGCTGGAATGGAAGATTGCTGCTAATCCTCCGCCCTGGCCCGTGCTACGAGCGTTCTGACAGTTAGTGTGACTCGGGGGTGTTGACTCATTTAAACTAACATATTCATCCTGCTGTAACCAGGTTTCTGTTAGGCAGAATAAATCAATATGTTGATCAATTATTATATCATTTACCAACAGGGACTTAGAAGAGAGAGACCTAATGTTTAATAGACCACATTTAACTGTTTTAGTCTGTGGTGCAGTTGAAGGTGCTATATTATTTTTTCTTCCTCGTTAAGGTTTGGAACAAATGTCTTGTTGAAATTAGATTATGTGGTTCTTTAGTTTGTTTTAAGAAACATTAGAAAAATGTAATAATTTCCGGATATAATGAAAAATATAATTGAATTAAATAATATAGTATATAGTATGATAGTATGATGTATAACCTTGTTAAGGTATGGTATGTATCTGTGGTGTATATATGTATATATAGGAGTGTGAGCAAAAATGAATATGTATTTATGAGTCTGTGTTTTTTGAGCATAAGTGCTAATAGTGTTGGACTTGGACTTTTGGTATGGGTGTGTGGTGTATGCACAGCACACAGCACACACTCCAAGACCTAACCTGACCTTGTAAATGGTGAATTTTGTGCATGTGAGTGCAACAAAGTCTCTGACACCACCAGTCAACTGCAGAGTAAACCACAGCAAATGTTACAACAGCTGCAAGAGCAGTAACGCTGCCATCATCTTCTCTAGCTTCTCACAGCTGGATGAGATAGTCAATTTGTCTTTTGTGAGAGCAGCTGCTACCCTGAAAATAGATATATCACTTCTTTCTGCCATTACACTTCAGAAATAGTTTAAAAAAAAAACTGATTTGTGGAGCATCTGGAATTTTTTTTGCATTGAGTCATTAATGAGATGTGAAACTGGATCAGCAGCTTATTCATCATCCTGAGTTATTTTGAATACAGAGCAGAATATGGGGATGTCATCAGAATGTAAATTAAGAGATTATTTACTTTATTAAAAGCATCCAACCTTTGCAGGTAAAAGTTATCCGGAGACATATCCCTCATCTTTTTTTTTACCTCCACCAATGAAGGTGGGCGGAAGTTATGTTTTCACCTCTGTCTGTTTGTTTGTTTGTCTGTTTATGAACAGCCTGTAACCTACAATTTTTCATATATCATCATGAAATTTTTACAGAAGATTCATATCCTGATAGGCAAGAACTGATTACATTTTCAAGGTCAAAGGTCAAAGTCAGGAAAAAAAACTTGGAAAATTAGAAAAATCCCTGTCCTTTAACATTGAATGAATATTCAAAAATTCATAACTCTGTCAAATAAGATCAGATTTCATTCAAATTTGAGAGTGTTATGTAGGATGGATGGTATCCTTTATTGACTGGCAAAGTTTGATCCGGATCTGATTCAGACTACAAATTTTGTGGCCATTCAAATTTAACATTGAAAACCCCATTTAATTAGAATCAGAAACAGAATGTATATTTTATTATTGTATATTTTGCATTATTTCTGAATCAAATGTGCCCCAATCACTCTCATATTGGAACCTGAGGTGCAGGATGCCACTCACTATCACCTGACAAAGTTTGATCCACATCTGATCCATATTACAGATTTAGCAGATATTTGATTTTAACATTAAAAAGCCCTTTTGATCTATATTTTATATTATATTTTAGCTTATGAAAAACCACTTCTAACAGTACTTTGACACTGAAACTTTTTTCCAAGGTAAAAATTTGTGGAATTGGAAACTAGTGTTGGCTGAGGTTTGTTCTGTATGAGGCTTGCGCTGTATGAGGGCAGTGTTCTAGTTTATGGATGCGGCTTTGAGAAATCTGTGCATTTTCCATTAAACCACATTTAACTGCATTTTTTCCCATAAAAAAATGGAATCCTGGGTTTTGCATCTGAATTCTTCATTTATGAAAAAAATAATCCCCTGTATGTCAACACAAGGTTTTCAGATTTGCAGATTTCAGCGCAACAGTCTTTGTTTGGTGTTAAGTCCTCTCACTGTTTGAACTGTCATCAGCAAACAGAAGAAAGGCATCAAGTCTTCTATTGGCCGATTCTTTGGGAAGAAGGAAAAGGGCCGATTGGACCAGTCTGCGGGCCGGGATGGACAGCCCCTGTCAGCTTTATCAGGTGCACCCTGCATATCATAGCCCCAGTGTGACACGGATGCTGCATGACACAAAGCGTTCTTTAGCAGAATAGACGGTAATGCTTTTATGATGTGTTTCAGATTTTGAGATGGTCATTGGTGACACGATGACTTTGGGAAAACTGGGAACACAGGCTGAGAGGGACCGCAGGATGAAGAAAAAGTAAGAGCACTTTCTTTTTATCAGACGTTTCATGCTGTTTTTTCCCGTCTTCCTGCTCCATGACCCACCTAACAACAAAAATATTGATTAACAAGATCATACACAGTGTCCATGAATGCTGTGGACACTGTGTTCTATCTGAAGAATGACTGGTCACATGCTACTAATTTTGATGTCATATTATTGGGAACATGTAACTTTCTGGAGGCTGCAGCGGAACACTTTGTTAGAAAGTGAAACATTGCTATGGTAAGAGCGTACACAGCAAAATTTACCTACAACACAGCTCTTAGGGCCCTATCTTAATCTATAGTGCACAATATCAAGTGTGCACATGATCTATGCTTAGCCTAGCCTAGGCTCACATGTCATACATCACACTGACAAATAAAGGAATCTTGGGGTAATTTTTGATCCTTCGTTGTCCTTTGGCCTCCACATTAGAAATATTACTAGGACTGCTTTCTTCCATCTGCAAAATATAGCGAAGATTCGTCTGTGGCTGATGCTGAGACCCTGATTCATCCATTTGTCTCTTCTCGACTGGACTACAGCAGTGTTCTATTTTCTGGTTTACCACAGTCCAGCATTAGGGGTCTCCAATTGATCCAAAATGCTGCTGCCAGACTTTTGACGTGAAGCAGAACGTTTGACCATACTACACCCATTTTGGCATCCCTTCACTGGCTTCCTGTCCCAGTGAGATCAGATTTTAAGGTTCTGCTACTAGCCTGTAAAATTGTTCACAGACTGGCGCCTCCCTACTTAGCTGACCTAATTAAACCCTACGTACCGACCCAGGCGTTGCATTCTCAGAGTGCAGGACTACTTTGTGTTCCTAGGGTGAATAAAAATTCTGTGGGTCATAGAGCTTTCTCTAATCGTGCCCCTGTTCTGTGGAATGTTCTCCCTGCGTCAATAAAACAGTCAGATTCTGTAGAGACTTTCAAGTCCAGACTTTAGACGCACGTATTTTCCCTTTCGTATGGCTAGCATACTGGCATAGTTTGTTACTATGCTTTTTACTCTTTTAAATTAATTTTATTAGGAAACAGAGCGGGCCACGGCCTCAACTTTATCTAAAGTCTGGGTCTTTTAGGCTGGGTTGCACCAACGTGGTTTAAACTTTAATCTACATTTAATCTCAGTTTACTTTTTAGTCATGTTGCACCAAACTTAAACTTAGTTTAAATTTAGTTTCCACTAATCTCTGGTTAAATCTAATCCATGGCTAATCTCAGATTTAATACCCCAATTAAACTTAGATTAATTGTGAGTCTGTTGCACCAGTGATTTTAACCCAAGGATAAACCTGGATTGCCTGTTTAATATAAACCACCCCTGGAGGAGGTTTAAATTAGTTATTCGGACAACATGGCTGCTGTTATTCGTCTGCTTGAGTTACAAGATAGAGTTCCACGCAGAAATATTCGAGATAGGCTAAACCCTGTTGAATTCTACAGCATCAGTGAGTTTTTCTAGCGGAACAGATTCACAAAAGAGTCTGTATTGTACCTCAATGAAAAAGTTGGACCAGCTATCAAGCACAGAAGCCGCATCGGATTTTGCCTTGCTTTTTAAATTCTTCCAGCTGCCTTTCAGCTGAGCCTTGTCCCTGGCCTCCTTTATTCCCGTTGCCCCATTGAATCTCTCCGTTAATGATGCCCACGCCTGCTCCTTCTTTTCTGTCGTTAAATTATCAGTTTTTTTGTCCTCTATAATTTTCCCAAATTCCTCCATTAGCCATGCCAGTAAATTTTTCTCAAAAGAAGAAAAATTGGATGCCCTTTGATGAGGTGCCATCTTCACTGATGCCATCTTCACTGCTCGAGTGATACAATGTAACGGCCGGCACGCGACAGTGTTTACAAATATATCAAACAGGCCATTCCAAAGCACTGAACGCAACGGCCCATTATATTATTATATAATTCAATATGTCATCATTTGTTTGTTTACAGTCAATGTTAGTTGTATGTTTTGTCTATTTATGCATACATTTGACCATACCCATTAATGGCGGCTGATGAACATATTTAAGTTTATTTTAATCCTTGATTAAACCAGTTTAGGTAATCCAGGTTTAAATTTAAGACGTGCAACACATCTCAGATTAATTTAAAACCAGATTTAAACATGGATTTACTAAATTCAGTTTAGGCCTAAACTAGGTTTAATTTAAGGTATGTTGGTGCAACCCAGCCTTAGTGAAGCTTAGGGCTAGTGGCCAATGATCACCTTAGTCTTTCTTTTGTTCTTCTTGTTGCTTAATGCTGACAAATTATACTGTATTTCTTGTCTTTCTGATGTCTGATTCTGTTTTTTTTTCTCTCTGTTTGAGGTGCAGCTCCATCCAGACATGGGTGTGGTGTCTGTTTCTGAAACCCTCCAGTCCTGTGTACCGGCAAAATTTCTTGTATATTTATTTTGTCAATTGTATTGGTAGCTTGGCCCAAGCAGTGGGTCACCCCTTTAAGTCTGGTCTGCTTGAGGTTTCTTCCTCAAATCATCAAGGTAGTTTTTCCTTACCACTGTCGCCTATGTGCTTACTCTAGGAGTTGGTAAGATTAGACCTTACTTGTGTGAAGCGCCTTGAAGCAACTTTGTTGTGATTTGGCAATATATAAATGAAATAAATTGAAAATTAAATTAAATCTAAAGTGCATGGCATACAATCTAAAGCTCGCGATCTAAAGCACATGGCACACAGTGTAACCCGTATAGCACACAATCTTCAGAAAAAAGTAGCATCTT
Source organism: Thalassophryne amazonica (assembly GCF_902500255.1). Lineage (NCBI taxonomy): Eukaryota > Metazoa > Chordata > Actinopteri > Batrachoidiformes > Batrachoididae > Thalassophryne > Thalassophryne amazonica. The sequence goes on from NC_047105.1 coordinate 80,808,546, forward strand.
GAGCCTCCAGATATGTTTTCCGGGTGAGCCTGAGATGTTTTTGAAGTACCTGTTTAACAATGCACCAGTACTGTCCCTGACCACACCTCATTTTAAGACCAATGCAACCTCATACACAGGGGTGCTTTAACACCACCCGAGACCCCTGGGCTACGGAGATTCAGGAGGCCCCCCTGCAGCCATCACATATAGTGTATATTGACAAATAATGAATGTTTGAGTTCAATGGTACAAATATTTCATGCGGTGATAGAAGAAATGTTCCATTCAGTGAAGCACCGCATGAAATATTCATTCCATTGAATGAATAAAAAACATTATTTGTTTTATATAACTGCTAAAAATTTTATTTTTATATATATATAAGAGAAAAGGGACTTAGATTTTGGCGTGCGTCACTGGTCCTTTGACGTGAGTAGGCTCCAAACAGTCCAACACAAAGTTTAAATAGCAGTCCAATCCAAACCATAATTGTTCTCAGTCAACTTGCAAAAACGGTCAGATAGTTCAAAAACAATTCTGACGTTGTAGTACAAAGCTGATGCCGTGCAGACGTCTTCGTGTACACTGCTGTTTAGCTTTTTTCAGCAAAAATTCACAACAGAAATTTGTTGAGCTCCTCATCCAACAGCAGGTCCACTTCACCTAGACACATCTCAGATGGCTTACGGCATAGTGGATTTGTTTTTTTCTTTTGTGTTTAAAGAATGAGCAGCGTCAATAAGCTGCTAAGAGTTATAGCCGCTAGCATGTGTGTGCGGTACGCACACGGTGGTTGCAACATCCAATGGTACAGTTCATGTGGACCCAAATTTGCATGCTAAATGGAACAAAAATTGCACGGTAAATGGAGCACAATGGCAAATGGGACAAATGATCAATATCATGTGACATACAAACCCTCAATCAAATGACAAGGATCTTTTCATTGACAATGGATCTTTGTTATTTGATTGGTGCTTTGTATGTCACATGACATGGATTATTCATCCTATTTGTATTGCGTTGCATTTTGCGTGCAATTTGGTTCCATTTACTGCAAATATGGTTATGTACATTTTGTACCATTACATTCTATGAACGTCGCCCACGCACACATTAGTGGGGGCGGCGTGTAGCTAAACATGACAGAGTTTGTTTTGCTGATGGACAACGATTTGAAGGACCTAACTGATGGTGCTAATTCTTCTAACACACATACACACACACAAAAATAAATAAATAAATCCACTAAACTGTAAGTTGGACTAATTTCTGCCATGATTTTTCACTGGACTGAAGTTTTTTGTTTGTTTTTTTTTGGAAGTACACAAAGTCAGTGCACGGCATCACAGGCTACATCGTCAGAATTATTTTTGAACTATCCAACTGTTTTTTCAAGTTGACTGAGAACAATTTTGGACTCATATTTAAAGTTTGTGTTGGACTGTTGACGTCAAAGCACCAATGAAGAACACCAAAATGTAAGTCCCTTTTTTGTTGTTTACAACTTAATAAAATATCAAATGACAAGGATCTATTTTAGCCGTTATATAAAACAAATAATGAATGTTTTTACATTCTTTCAATGGAACGAATATTTAATTCGGTGAAATATTCATACCATTGAACTCATAAACATTCATTATTTGTATATTATTATATGGAAGCGACGCTACATGATGATTAGCTGATTACTGGTCGGATATTTTCCCATATCGGACCAGTTACCATGACAGTCAGTTTGCAACGCATATTTTCGTTACAAACCAGGAAGGTAAAAACACTATTAGAAACACGAAGTCAGACATGGACGTACTCCATAAACATCTAAACAGCATCAGAAAAAACACACAGATTGAAAGCTTACCAGTTAACGACAGGACCATCTGTTAGCAAGTGGAGGTGAAGAAAGCGAACGAGCCCAACACTGTCAGCAGCCTGTTCAGGTGATACTGTAAGTTTGTGTGTTATATATATGTAATAGCCGTATAATAAATAAATTAATAACCTCGCTTGCTTAATAACCCTTTAATATACACATATGTGAGCACATACTGTACACAGGAATAGAGGCTATGTGTTTGAATGTTACATGATTGACAAATAACTTGCATATATTCTGAAAGAACAAAAAAAAGCCAATTTACCGTAATCATTGACTCTGTGCCATTTATTTAATCTCAAACGGCACAAGCCACTGATGCACAGAAAACACAGAGATGTAGCATATCATTTCATGACTCCAATAAGCTATTTAATTCAAGAAATATACCATCTTTGCCATGAAGCAATTCACTGAAAATAAGAAATAGGTTATACATTGAAAATAGCCCAGAGTAAAGAACAGAGCCGTGTGATTTGTTCAATGCACAGAGATTATGCTGCAGTCATTTTCATCATGATTTATAAGGGTGTGAATCTTTCAGTATATCACAATTTGATTCCGATTCAGGGGGTCATGATTTGATTCAAAATCGATTTTTGATTAAAAATTATTTTCAATTCTAAATAAATTCAGTACACAGAGCTGCTAAGTTCAGAAGTTACTCAAGTGTGCTGCAGTGTGCTAAGAAAGATGGTGTGACAAATGATACCATGAAAGTAAAGTGTGTCTAAGATCATGGAGTTTTATATTTGAGAAAGGCAACGTATATCAATGAATAACTATATTAAAAATTATATTAGTTTTTCACAAAGCTGTAGGGGTGCAAGTCTTTTCAATCAATCAATCAATCAATTTTTTTTTTATATAGCGCCAAATCACAACAAACAGCCGCCCCAAGGCGCTTTATATTGTAAGGCAAGGCCATACAATAATGATGTAAAACCCCAACGGTCAAAACGACCCCCTGTGAGCAAGCACTTGGCTACAGTGGGAAGGAAAAACTCCCTTTTAACAGGAAGAAACCTCCAGCAGAACCAGGCTCAGGGAGGGGCAGTCTTCTGCTGGGACTGGTTGGGGCTGAGGGAGAGAACCAGGAAAAAGATATGCTGTGGAGGGGAGCAGAGATCGATCACTAATGATTAAATGCAGAGTGGTGCATACAGAGCAAAAAGAGAAAGAAACAGTGCATCATGGGAACCCCCCAGCAGTCTACGTCTATAGCAGCATAACTAAGGGATGGTTCAGGGTCACCTGATCCAGCCCTAACTATAAGCTTTAGCAAAAAGGAAAGTTTTAAGCCTAATCTTAAAAGTAGAGAGGGTGTCTGTCTCCCTGATCTGAATTGGGAGCTGGTTCCACAGGAGAGGAGCCTGAAAGCTGAAGGCTCTGCCTCCCATTCTACTCTTACAAACCCTAGGAACTACAAGTAAGCCTGCAGTCTGAGAGCGAAGCGCTCTATTGGGGTGATATGGTACTACGAGGTCCCTAAGATAAGATGGGACCTGATTATTCAAAACCTTATAAGTAAGAAGAAGAATTTTAAATTCTATTCTAGTCTATTCTAAGTCTTTTGAGATGTAACAGGTGTTGGATGTAGTTATTCTTTCTGCACATTTAGAATTGGCTGGAGATTTGATTTGTGACATTTTTTAATGTAGTGTGTTTTGTAATGTAAGAGCCACAACTTCAGCCAATTTAATTTAAAGTTCAATGTGATGCAAACTTCATATTTTATTATTTTGTGTTATACAAGCGAAGTAACGTGCAGCAGCACGAAGCTCACTCATGGTACAGGGAGTCCCAAACAGGAAGTGCCAAATTTTGAGTCCACAGTGAAACAGGAAATGTCAAATGTTGAACACTTCCTGAATCCCACGAGATGTGGGATCTCGTGGGATTGGGCACTGAGCATGAAAATGACAAATGTGTCAGTTGGAGACAGAGGCACTTCCACTGTGTGATGTGCTGCTATGCGCTGAGTGTAATATTGGGCGCCTGGTAACCACAGAGCACCATGAGCAGAGCACATCCTTTAAGTGAATCAGTGACCATAAATTACTATTTGTAACAGTTAAATATTTTAACTTAAAAATAACCAGAAGTTCTGTTTTTGAGCTTTGCTCCTGATCAAATGGCTCCTGGCTGTGTGGATCTTATAAACTGCTGGGCTCAGAGAGCAGATTTAGAACTTAAATTATTCAGAGACCGTAACTTTCTTTTTGATACAGTTGAACATTTCCAGAAAATGGCTGTAACTCTAATGTGATGACCAATCATAGTAAAGACAGCAGTTCAATTTACTTATTTTCACATGTGTAAGAGAAAGATTTAACAGAACCTAAATAATTATATGTATTTTAACATTTGTATTTTGAAAACAATCTGACACCAAATAAAAATATGGATTGTTTGGATCATATGATGTACTAGCTGAGGCATATTGACAGTCCACCAGTCTGCATGCTGTACACAGCAGGTACATTTTAAGTAAAAAAAACACACACTTTAACTCAGTCATGCCACGCGCTGGCCCATTCAGATTGTAATTAAAGTGCACCCTAGCCAGCCGCTACTACTAAGTGTGATGCTTGCTACCTGACCTGCGAAAATAAGGGCTCCAGTGAACAGGTCGTGATCAAATATATAAGGCTGACAGTGTGTGTTTGCGCACATACGTATGCTTTCAGCCTAAGTCACCATAACATGTTTGGTGTTGATTGCTTAATTACTGTGGCTGTGCATAGAGAACACGTGCACACACACACACAGACACACACACAGTCAGCGTTATATATTAGATGCACTTAATTTTTTTTCTCTGTCCATGTCTGCATTTGTCTCTCTTTGTTTTAAATTCCCTCCTTAGACATGAGCTTCTAGAAGACGCCAGGAAACGAGGTCTGCCCTTTGCCCAGTGGGACGGCCCTACTGTCGTGTCCTGGCTTGAGGTATTCAGTCAGTGTCCAATTATCTTCCACGAACATAAAACTCCTTAAAACACTCCTCTGTTGTGTCATTGTGTCAGTCTGTTTCTACATCCAATTTAAATGCAGTGATACAAAACACCAGATTGTAATGATCTGTGCTGACCTATCTGACCTATTTCGGTTATAATGGCGGTGACACTGGACTGTCTTGATGACTTTCACCAGCTGTGGGTGGGCATGCCGGCGTGGTATGTGGCAGCCTGTCGTGCCAACGTGAAGAGCGGAGCCATCATGTCAGCTCTGTCTGACACAGAGATCCAGAGGGAGATCGGAATCAGTAACCCTTTGCATCGGCTCAAACTGCGCTTGGCCATCCAGGAGATGGTCTCTCTGACCAGCCCGTCTGCACCTCTTACCTCCAGAACGGTAAACAAGCACAGCAAATGCACACAGCTTTGGATATATATGTAACTGTGCACAACCAACTGATAAATCAAAAAATATAAACACAACAAATAAATGTAAGAATGCTGAGGAAAAAAAAAAACATGCACTCAAAAAGCTTTTCCACTTTTAAGCTTCACTTCCACCCTGCGTCCTCAGGAAGACTGTGAAAAGCTTCAGTATGGGGGCGTGTCCAGCGTCAGGCAAAAATTTCAGTTTGTTCAGATTTTGTATTGATTTGAAAAATGACATTTAAAAAAAACAACTTAATAGCATTGTAAAACAGGAAGAAAAAAGTAAAAGAAGAAGGTATAGCACGCAAAAAAAGAAGAGAAGGTACAGCACCCATGCCCCCTGGTGGGGTTATGATGGGAGTTTTTTGGGGTGGGGAGGGGATTGGATTGGACACCACCTGTTTCTGATTTAGGGTTGTATGTTTACTCCAAATTTTTCTGAATGGGTGGGCAGATAGATGGCTTCTTTTGGGAGGTGGGGATGGACCAGTTGTCTGCCTGGGTGGTTACAGTCCAGGACCTGAGGTGGTTCTGTCGTGTGCTGGATGCACCAGCGCATGCTTCTAATACCTGACCTGACCTGATCCAACAGCACCATCAAGCTCCGCCTTACAGCCACGTACCCTAAACTTACCCATGAACATCATCTTAACCATATTGGTTTAAGTTATCATTAAGTCCTGTTACTGTTGAAGGAAAGTGGATCACTGGTTTATCTCATGTGCTTTCACTGGAGGAGGTCTGAGACGGGAGGCGTCCCCACACTGAAGCTCTGCAGGCAGACTCTTGCTTTTGTCTCGGGGTTTACTTGTCTTTTCCTGCTTCCATAAAATGCATGGGGTTCTGCGGGAAATGACACACAATCACTGCCAGATATAGCTTCAACGTACCTGCCTGGAATAGTACACTCCCTCCCTTGGCATCACTCACCACAACATGTGCCTGTGTGTCTGTGTCTCTGTGTGAATCGTGTGGGGGTTGGGGGGGGTGTCTTCTGTGTGGACATGCACACATTGTTGAATGTGTGCTGTTTGTGTTTATGTGCGTTTTGCGTGTGTATCCGGGTGTGTTCTCGTCTTCTGAGCAGTCCTCCGGCAATGTGTGGGTGACTCATGAAGAGATGGAGAACCTGGCTTCTTCTACTAAAGCGGTTAGTACCATCTGGGTGCTCCTCCCCACCAGACACTTTGTCACACTCACACTGTCCCCACCGCGACACACATATGTCCACTCCTGGAAGACCACCTTCAGAGAGTCACTACATCATATACCCCGCCAAATAATTTGTGCTTGTGATGGTACCTGTATGTGAGTGTCCAATGTAACCTGTGCTCACCTGGTCTGTGAAGTCCTTGTTAGCTGCAGATAACATGTAGTTATAACTGATGTGATTAGATGAAGAGTCAAAACTAACAGAATTGTTGTGTGTTGGGTGAGTTCCTTGCTGTCTAACCATGTGTGTCGTCTCTAACATGCTGCCGCTCAGGAGAATGAGGAAGGCAGCTGGGCACAGGTAAGGCTTAGTGTCACACAGCTCAGCCTGCACTCACATTCTTCTTTAGCACAGATCCAAAAGAAGGCAGTCACATTCCCCTGTGGTATAGAGGAGATGGGGAAATTTGGCAGGAATATAGTGCCTAACGAGGTCACGTCACACAAAATTGTTTGTAATCAAGCTTTTCAAACTGATGATCATTGGGGTTTCATGTCAAATATCCCCAAAGTCTCACAATTGTGTGCATGTTTATTTGTATACTTCCACGTCAGAACCAAAATTAAGGCCTGGAATAGTTTGTTTTTTGGGGCTTTCACACCTACCCTGCTTGGTTTGGACTTTTGCACACTTTATTTTGGTTCATGAGGTGTGAGGTTGTATGTGCTGCTGCTGTGCATCACCACATCTGCAGAAGTACCTTGGGTCCTGATTAGCCACAGCTACTTGGTGATTTGCAGTTGACTGGTGGATCAGGCACCAGAACCCTGACACTGGATATATCTAACATCTTGGCTGGAGGATCAGCCTCATATAGTTGGTAGATCCATACCATATAGGTGATTTTTGGACTGGGAAAAAAGATCCAGATCAAATTACTCCATGGTTCTGTTTGATTACAGTATGAAATCATTTTTATGCCCCCATTCAATGAGGTTACCCATTGTGGAGCATTGTGTTTTCCTCCCATATGGACATCTGTCCGTCTGTTCATCCTTCCATCTGTAAACTTGTCATTTCCAACAAAAACTAAAGAATACCTTGTCTGATTGAAACTATTTTGGTGGTGTACTGAGGGATGCTGGAGGAAAGTTCCTTTTGAAAATGGTCATCATCTGTTATCCAGTATGGCCACTACAGATGCCATCTTGATTTTTGTTTCCACACAGTAACTAAAGAACATGTCTCGGTGGTGAATTGTTAAAGGTTCCTTTTGAAAATGGGGGTTGTCTGTCATCCAGTATGGCTGCTACTGACGGCAACGTGATTTTCGTTTCTGCGTAATAACTAAAGAATGTCTTGTC